>NC_080043.1:31711481-32011481 GCF_012489685.1 Lotus japonicus | reverse complement strand
CACCCAGCCTCTCCTGAACCCAACCTCTCCATAATTCCCTACACTCACCTTCAACCCACATCTCTCTCTGAGTGCATCAATATCTTCAATCATGAAGCCTCCTTGAGGCTCCGCAATGTGCACGGTCAGACTGACCTCAGTGAGAATGCTGAACATGTGGCTGATGAGTGGAACAATTTGAGCACTTGGCTAGTGGCTCAGTTTCCCGTTATGATGCAGCTCCTGCATGCAGAGGGAAGTCAGAGCGTTGAGGCTGCAAAGCAAAGGTTTGCTAGGAGAGTGGCTCTTCATGAACTAGAACAGAGAAATAAGCTTCTTGAAGCTATTGAAGAAGCCAAGCGAAAGAAAGAGCAAGAAGCAGAAGCTGCACGTCAAGCAGCAGCTCAGGCTGAACAAGCCAGACTTGAGGCAGAGCGTCTTGAAGCTGAGGCAGAGGCAGAGCGACTTGCACCAGTTATGTTTACTCCTGCTGCTTCTGCTTCCAGTCCAGAACCTCAAGCTCCTCAGAACGTTCCTTCCAACTCTACTCCGACAAGCTCATCCAGACTCGACATCATGGAACAACGTCTTGACACTCATGAATCCATGCTGATTGAGATGAAGCAAATGATGATGGAACTTCTGCGCCGGACTGACAAACCTTAGTCTTAGGATTTCTTCTTTTTCCTCTTTCGTTTACTTTGTTTTTCCTTTTTGTTAAATTTTTTTTATTATTTTACTTATTTTCATTTGTTCGTTTGTGATTTTATATGCATATATCTATATATATTTGTGTCCCATATGTTTGCCAAACCTGTTTTATTCATACTTGTTCTATGTTTACATCATAATTCTTTCCATCATACATTATTCCCTATATCTAGAATGGAGGATCCTTCCTCATTCTTCTGCATTCTTGGCGCTGCTCCACTCTTTCCTTCTCCAGACGATCCAGTGTATACTCTATGTTGCCAAGTTTGATGCTCAGCTCATCTCTCTCTAGACTATCTTCTGTCGTCTTAAGTCTTTTTTCCACAGTCTCCTTCTCTTCCAGCAGATTCAGCTCCCGCTGGCAAAGCCCCTGAATCTCCTCCACGAAGCAGAGGAACTCCTTCAGATCTTTCTCCATCTCTGGACCAAGATCTTCTTCCAGCAGTGTCTTCGTCAGCTCTTGTATGGTCTGTGTACCATCGGGATGCCTAATATTGAGGACCATATCTTCCTCAAAAGCCTTCCTTCTGAGCTCTTCTAATGCCATTCTGTATGATGCCATCTTTTTCTTACTGAAAATTATTCGAGGTGTGAAGCTTACCTTTTTCTCCAACGCTTTTTATAGGCTTCACTTTCTCTCTGAAAGTTAATGCTCCTACAGTTTCTCGAGGTTAAGTTCTTGGTAACTGACCCTTCTATTTACTCACTTGGCCGGTGGTAACCGCTCATCCCTTGCATTAACTCTTCTACTTATTTTCGCCTAACTCTGATTCTTACATCATTTTCATTTTCTTTAAACTTCGACCTTCTTTAAGGGGGAGTACCTTGTACTTCAAGCTAAGTTTTTCACACCCCAGGCTTTTTGCTTATGACAAAAAGGGGGAGTAAACCCAGTTTTTGATGTGTAAGATGTGTTAGTGTGATTTATTTTTCTTTTGGAGATTTTAAGAGTTCCACCTTCATGACCATAGATGTGTCACTGGGCAAATACAAGGAATACATTTCACTTCTTCTGAAGTGATTATAAGTTGGCTCTGATACCCAAGACTCTGATACCTTGTCCATGACTCTGATCACTTATGCGCTCTGATTATTCGTTTTTCATCTATGTCATAAGTTTTTCACTCTGAACTCTTATATTATTTAGCTCAGAATCTAGACTTTACTAACGTTTTCATCAAGTATTAGATTCAGGGGGAGCTAAGCTCAGAATCAAGCAGTGACTTGAATTCAGAATGAGCAAGATAAACTATTCACATCAGGATAAGTATTATTCTATATCTCTAAACTCTGAGTGAATTCAGTTTAATGCTTAAGAATTGTTCATCAAAAATCTTAGTTTTGTCATCATCAAAAAGGGGGAGATTGTAAGATCAAGTTTTGATCTAGTAGTACAACTCTATGTTTTGATGATTACAAGTTAACCTTTTGATATGAACAATTGTGGTACTCTAACGTGTTTTTCTGAGTGTGCTATTTACAGGCTCTGACCTCAACTCAATCTCACACAAATCAGAAGCACTGTGTATAAAGGGTAACCCAAGCAACGCTTTCGCATTCACCATGTTCAGTATGAACAGTGGAAAAGCTTCAGAAGTTCTGAAGCTATACAAACTCTGATGTGGACTCAGTCGCTAGAAGCTCTGAAGATCCAGAAGTTCTGATAACCAAGAAACACTGAAGGTTCAGATGTTCTGATGGTATAGAAGACTCTGAAGATCCAGAAGCTGAATAGTGGAAACTCTGATGTCCAGAAGCAAGAAACTCTGAAGGCCATGTTCTTCCCTCTGAGTTCAGAATCAGAAGATACAATGGTCAGAGGATCTGTGCTTTCCCTCCGACTCTGATCAACCGGCTTCACAAGTTCCAATATGAAGTATTCCTCTGATCAGAAGTCTCCTAGGTTAAAAGGTCAAGTCGCTATCCAAGTACAAAAGCAAGTGTACCTTCCTGACGACCTACCTAACGTTCTCAGCCACAGCAGAAGCTGGATTTTCCAGAACTGCCCTCCAACGGTAGCATTTCCCATGCAACGCTCAACCCTAATCCTTGGAGTATATATAGAGGCTGAAGATTGAAAGAAGCGACTAAGAAACTAAGTTGAAGCAATACACGCGCAAGACAAATTCAAAATATTCTAAGCCTTCTTTCATCTGAAATTCATTGTGTTTACTATTAGCTTTTTAGAAGCAATTTCTTTGTAAACAAGAACTTCATATACAGTTGTATAGTTTGCCTTTAGGAGATCAAGGTTGATCGGATCCTAGAGAAGACTAAGAGAGTGAATCTTAGTGGTGATTCCTTTAGGAGATCAAGGTTGATCGGATCCTAGAGAAGACTAAGAGAGTGAATCTTAGTGAGAGCTAAGTCAGTGTATTGTTAGTCACTTGTAGGTTTCAAGTGCAGTTGTAACGATTATCTGATTAGTGGATCGCCTTCATTCTAAGAAGGAAGAAATCACCTTAACGGGTGGACTGGATTAGCTTGAGGGATTTATCAAGTGAACCAGGATAAAATACTTGTGTGCTTTTCTATCTCTTATCTTCAGCACTTAAGTTCTCGAAAGATTTGTCAAAATCTTTAAGGTGGAAGTCTTGTTCTGAAAACGTTATTCAAACCCCCCCTTTCTACCGTTTTTCATACCTTCAACCACACCCACCTCATTGCCACTTTATAACGCATCAAAAGACGGGACAATCATGTGAAAATATCCACTCCACTATCACTTGATAACGCCCCGAAAGACGGGACAATCACACGGGACCACACCCCACCTCATCGCGACTTTAGAACATCTCGCAAGATGGGACAATCACGCGGGACCAAACCCCACCTCATCGCCACTGTATAACGTCTTGAAGAACGGGACAATCACGCGGGACCAAACCCCACCTTATCGCCACTTTAGCGTCTCAAAAGACGGAACAATCACGCGGGACCAAACCCCACCTCATCGCCACTTTAAGCAAACCAAAACATCTCATCCAACTCAGTGGTCACTCAAACAACAATCTCAAATTCAACAATCAAATCAACATAATCACATGTTACTCATATTATCAACAAACATACGTCTCATCAAAATGCATACTAAATCAGCTCACTATTTCAACATAACAACAATCAAGGTATCAACAATAACCATGTCTTATCCACTAGAAAGTAGAAATGACAGAAACTAGTAAACGACCGAAGCCTCTCAGAAAACGGAGACACACGTCTCAATAAGTTTACTCGACCGAAGCCTTCAGAAAACATTTGCCACAAGCCTCAGAAGCAGTCAACACAAGCAAGCATACAACATTGCAAGCATAATAATCATAATCCAATGCCAATCAATATAAACATCTTCATCTCAAACGCAGGCAGTGCGATAAAAGCAAACAAGACTCAAAGACGCTCTAAAACTGAGTTACCCTTACCTTAGCCAATTTCTCCATCCAAGCTCAACATCCCAGTCCAATCCAAAATAAAGCTCCCGAACCCAGCAAGTTCCCCGGGCGTCCTCCTCAGTTGTGAAACCTCACCAATTGCTCCAAAGTCTCTTTCCTCAGCTCAACTCGTTCCAAACCTTAAGCAAAGTATCATTGCTTAGTCGCTAAGAAACAAAACAATTGATAATACTATCAAAACCCGAAAAGAAGCTTTCGAAGCTCTAGAGTTCGACATTTAGGCACGAATGGACAATATGACATGTTTTCGCTAAAATGCGCATAACTCGAGCTACAGAACTCGGAATGACACGAAACCAACGCCAAAATTTTGACAATTGAAAGAGCTACGCAATGGCTTAGGTCATACAGACCCAAAAATTATTTTTGGACATGGTACCCTACCAAATAAGTTTCGGCCACTATCAAAATAGGGTTTCCCGAACTTTTTCTTCGATCAAATTTAATTCCTAGGTATTCTTATGCGATATCTAGGCCAAAGAAACTCTCAGAAAAATTATCGGGTCGAAAACTAACACAGGGGTATTTTGGTCAAGATTTTTAGCTCGGAAACTCAAAATCGGAATTTCGAAAAATAAATTGGATGAGCGTGATCCTAACAACATTTATAACAACTAATCCTACTGACGCTAAGCTCAGTCGAGAGTTTTCGAACCAAAAAGTGGAACCTCTGTCAGAAAATGGGTATTTCCACTAAATTTGATCTCTGCGACGATTCGGCGAGATTCAGCAGAAAACAACTGGATATTCATGCTCTTGGGCATGTAGGGAATAAGTTTAGACAGAGAAATCAAGTTATTTGGATAGTTTTACAAAAAGCTCAAAACTTTGAGCACAGAAAGACATATAGAAAAGCGACAGAATTTACGATGAGAGGTAAGGAAAAACATCAGTACCTCGAGGCCTACGCGTAGCAACGAACTGTGCGACGATCAGGCAAGAATCGGCGAAAAGCTCTCCTCCCCTCCTTCCTCTCAAACCAACGACCAACTATGGTGGAAAATGTGATTTTTTTTGTTTTTTCTTCTATTTATAGGAGATGGAAAACGCGGGAAAATGAAAATTTCGCGATTCTGATTTTTCCTGTGCCGTCCTTTGTGAATTCTGAGATAGAATCCGGCGAAAGAATTCCAGAACTCAAACTAGGTTTCTTGGAATTTGAGAAAACGATTCACTAACGGTATTAATCGATTTAACCCGAAAAGTTACTTTTTGCAGTTGATGTCGGAAGAGAAAACTTCCTTCTGAAGAAAGATTGGAAACATCGAAAGAAATGGGTGTAAGCGTGTGGAATCTTCGTTTGAAGCTCCGAATAAAAAAAGTCTTCATCAACAGTTTACTTTAAGGTTCTTTAGCTACCAGGGATTCAGCTTCGGCAAACTTCCGAGAATTGAAATCGGTCGTTCGTACACTCCAGGGTTTCGAGTCGAAACACTCGTCAGGGAAAGGAATAAGAGAAATTCTTATAATCCTCTGAATATTTTTGAATTCCGCTTCTACAGTGCTTTAAGAGTAGACTAGCCTTTTACTAACGCTTTCGCCCTAAGGCGGAAGTGAATAAAGCTCGTTCTATAACCTATAGTGATTATAGTACTATTCTTAGTCATCTCCTGAACTTTCTTCTTCATAACGCTAATCCAAACATTAAACGCAAGTCAAGTTCCCCTCACGCTGACACAAAATCCTATGCGTGAGTTGGAAATTAATTATTTATTTAATTCTAAAATCCTGGGTCTTACAGCGGCGGAGCTGGGTCTGAGGCTGAGAAGAGAATAGAGGAGATGAACTGACGGCTAGAGTTTGGGAGGTTGAGGATTAAGAGAGTATTTATATGGTTCAGAGTTCAGACTAGGGTTAGTAGAATTGGGCCTGGGCGGAGTATTTTTTTTCTCACCTAATAGCTGGTTCGATCGGGCTAGACCCTAAACTGAAACCGACCAGTCAGACCCACATGGACCCACATCAGTGAATCGTTCAAACCCGTTTTCAAACCGGCCCATTCAGCAAGAAAACCGCCGGTTTAGTCAGTCTGGTTCGGTTCCACCATTCTTGGACAACCCTACTAGGAGGTCATCAAGGGCTCTCTATTGCCTTCGTATAAGCTATGAATATGAGGGCAACATTTCCCCATCTCCTGACACACCAAAGAACTTACAGATCCCGCCTCACTTCATCTAATTAATGAGCAAGAATCAATTTGGAGAGTGTTTCTGAAGACCCTCATGCTCACATTGAGATTCACTAGACAATGCGCTACATAGAAGAGGCGTGATGTTAGTTTGGACACTGTCCGTATGATGTTGTATTCATTCTTCCTAAGAGAAGTCGTTGAAGATTGGTTGAGGACATTCTTCTTTTTAACTTCTTCGCTTCCCTCATCGGTTGTCTTTGAGGTATCCCACATTTCTTTGGCCGACTTTCAATTAGGCACTCTAAAGAACCCATTCATGCTTAGGGCTAAAGTTAGAATGTTCTTAGCCTTTAAATCCTATTGAACTTTCTTTTTATCATTTTCATTCCAAGAATTCTTAAGCTTAGGTTTTATAACACCATCAACGTCAATACTAAAGGCAAATGTACCTTCTTCAATAGCATTCCAAATATCTAAGTCTTAAGACACAAAAAAAATATTTTCATTCTAATTCTTTAGAAATAATAGCATTCACCGGTAAAATAGGTGGTCTATTAATGTTAGAACCTTCACCTAAAAATGGTTTGGAAGAGAGGATCTAGGAATATATTACCTAACTCTTGCTCTATTCCCAATTGTAAACCTTGGCGAAGGTTGAATGAGTCAGGGTTCAAACCCTGATGAATGAACTAATTTACTAATATTATTAACAACTAATATTTGCCAAAGAAAAAAAAAGATAGCAACCTAAGGGAAGAGATGAGGTTTTCAACAAAGTAGGCAAAATAAAATTTACAAACCCAAATTTTCATCAGCATAGGGCAAGAGTGATTGTGTGGCGTTCCATTTAAAATCAAACATAACTCTATTAAAGCAATACATTGTTGGATTTTTTCATGCGTAGCGCATGATAAGGTGTGCCACTTTATTCGCTAGCATCAGATCAATCCAATAGTCATATTTTTGGCATTCTTTTTTTTTTTATTTGAGACAGGTGCCCTCCTTTGGAGGCAATCTTGTACGAGCCAAGAATATTCACATCATGGTGGGGCTAACTCTCCCAGCGGGGTTCCCCTTCTCCCCCTCACAAGACTCGAACTCGAGACCCTACTTAACGGGAATCAAGCATGTATAACTTGAACCAATCACCGGTTGATGATTGTCGCCATTATGCAGGAGGAGGTGAATCCCTTTTATCACAAATTTAAATTTTGTATGCATCAATGCATGTGGTTTTGTCCCGACCGCCTATTCCTGTAAAAAGAAAAGGTGTACAAAGTTTTATGGCATTACTCTAACATCACAATTCACATTATAATATTCATGTTAATAAGATTTGATACATTTCAAATCGTAGTGTTTAGACTTCAACATGTCAATCAAATGCTTCTCAAAACAATAATCAGAACTACACAAATCATGTTTTAGGCAAGAAAAAATAGTCATATACACATGCTGAGATTTGACAGTACAAAGTGCTATCACTTTCATATATTTCATTGCAGATGAAGAACACCAGCAACGAAAAATAAATTGAGAAGTGGCAACATCAAATAAATGTACTACTTGGCAATAATGTTCATCGATCATATACACCATTACTTATCTTGAAAACACAATTCAAGTTGGTCTTTGAGTCATAAACACCTCCATTTAACCACACCTTTTAAAGGTTGCAATACAATTCTAACACAGCGTGATCAAAGTTGATTTGACCACCGACCTTATATAGTAAAAATCAATCCATTTGTGCACCCTTTTACCAATCAAGTGCTTTGGTTAATTTGAGTCACCTACAAACAAAAAGAATAAGAGAGCTTAGTTAAAATTACATATAAAGCAATGAGGTTTAATGTGCTGCTTCTGCAGCCACAACTTCGTGATTTGGAGTAAAAATGCATGGTTTGTTTATCAAATATCACCTCAAGTTCATCTCTCCACTCCAACAATATAGGCAAAACTGCATCAAACTCAAACAATTAACATAAAAGACAAAACAATATAACCAATGGACTGGCTGAGAAACAATGACAGTAAAATCTAATGGAGACTCCAACAATCAAACAGAAATTAACCTCAAATTAAGGTAAAACAATTGAAATGAAATGAACCTCTTTTTTCTTCTCACCATAACCTGAGCTTTTCCTTCTCTTCAGGTTTTTTCTCCTCCTTTGGATTTTCAACTTTCTTTCTTTCATCTTTGTTCGCTTCTCATTCTTGAGTTCCTTTGGTGTTCTCTCCTAAGATTTCCTTTCAACCTATAAGAACACAAAAAGTAAATGAAAACCGAAAATTAGAACGCGGAACTGCCGGAACAACAAAGATGAAGCATAACATGAGCAAAAGCAAAGTACCAGAAAGAAAAATTTTAAGGAATTGAATAAAGAAAAGCAAGAGGAAAAAAAAATTAGAACTGAGAAAGTCCCTGCAAAAATGAGAACAAAACAGAAAAATGCATTATTTGAGGACTGAATGCTATATTCATTTCAAAAAATTCAGAATCACAAATGGAGATGAGAAGGACTTACACTACATTAACCTGATTTGCCAACGTGAAGCATCTAAGAACCTGGATGTATCCCTTTAATGTTGCTTCGTTCAAGTACCAATCACAGAGAGATTAAACAAACCATTAGACATGACATCCCATGTGTTCTCAAAGATAAATCAAAATAGAGAAAATAATATTTTTTTTATAAACATATGGTACCCTGCCACCCTTTGGATGCGTCAGATTCGAGATTTAGTCACAGTTAAGGTTTATCATCCCTCCTCTAGAGTGTATTGTGCGGGAATCGAACTCGAGAGCTCTTCCCACACACTCAGCTTGTGTGACCAACTGAGTTACCCATCTTAGGTAAATAGAGAAAATAATATTAAAAATTCACTCACTAGGCATATTTGTTGACTCGGTCCTTCTTTCGTCACCTCTCATTAGTCATTTCATTTCTCAACAAATGTATGCATGCGTGTTGGTTCTTTCTTGTGCATAGTGACTGTACACTGCAATTTCCGGAGTCAACGATTCTGTTTGAGCTCTCCATTTGACTTTCAGTTCCTTTTCTCCAGATCTCAAATCATCCATGGCGGCTGACCCATATTCCCATCGGAGCAATTCGCCATCTGAGTACTTCAATTGGGATGATTTGTTGGATCAGAATCAAACACTGCGGCCTAAATGGGTTTCAACTTCTCCTCCTCCCCGATCTCCACCTCCACCTCCAGTTCGAGTTGTAAATGAAGTGTTTTGGGAGCACTTCTTAACGGAAAGGCCCGGAACTAGTGATGAGTTGTTGAGAATCCACGATGTGTTCTTGAGTTTCAGAGGGGGGGACACGCGTGCTTCATTCACTTCACATCTCTATGCCGCTCTTCAAAACGCAGGGATCAAAGTTTTCAGGGACGACGATTCCCTCCCAAGGGGAGATCAAATTTCTACCTCACTGTTGCAAGCAATTGAAGAGTCTCATATTTCAATTGTTGTTTTCTCGACAAATTATGCGGATTCGCGGTGGTGTCTGGATGAGTTGGAGAAAATAATGGACTGTCACAGAACCATAGGCCAGGTGGTTTTGCCGGTGTTCTACGATGTAAATCCCTCTGAAGTGCGGCACCAAACTGGTGAGTTTGGGAAAAAATTTCACAATCATATAAAGGGAGACAATTTGTTGCTATATCCTCTGGGTTCCCGTTGGAAGAGTTGGAGGGAGGCGCTTCGTGAGGCTGGGGGTATTGCAGGGTTTGTTGTTTTAAATTCCAGGTAAGTTCACAAACACACACTTCATTTACAACTGCTTTGGAATTCTTTTATCTTCATTTTCTTTTTAATACTTTTTATGTCATTTGGTGTAGTTTAATCAATACTCATGAGAGAAATTAAGCATAGGGAGAAATTTATGAGTTTGTAACTTTTTAGATAAGAGTAATTTAGGAAAGTTAATAACATTTTTTTTACAAATTTATTGATACTAACTACTTTCCTTTTTGATACAAAGTTATTAACTTCTTATTATCTTGAGTTTTCAAAATAATAAATGACTACTACATCAGTTCCTTATTAACTGTCCACCTTGAATAAATTTTTTTATTCCTATATATCTGTCAACTTAGCATTTCAAAAGAACATTAAATGATGTTTTTCCTAATAATGTCCTTGTATGAGCAATAAATGAGGGAAGATAAAACACATTTTAGAGGGTAAAACAGGAAAACAAGTAATAATTATTTGAAAATTACCAAAATTAATTACTCTCCTTAATATGTGTGTTTCTTCTCTTCCTGGACAGTTAAATAGGAACGGAGGTAGTAAAAAATACAAATGTTTATTACAAAAAAAAATATTAAGATGGAAGAGCAAACTTTCTGTCTCTAGAAATTCCCAAAGACACTCCACAATTTTTATGAAAATCTTTTTGAAGTTTTGATGAAATTGACAATAACTAGATATTGTCTCAAAAAAATACCAGCCGTGTTGGAAATATTGTGGCCTTAGGCAAAGTTAAGGCCAAATAAGCACTTATACTATGAGTCTATTAGATAAGATCAAATAAACTCTTCCAAACACACCCTCAATCAAGTAACCAGCATGAATTTCACCATTTTTAATGCACCTAGCATGCTCTTGCATAATTGGATAAAATTCTACAAATAACTCAATCAAACTCAAAAAGTTGCTTCTGTCTTTTTCATATATGACTTCTCATGTCTTGTATGTTTGAATCAATGGACTGGGCGGGCTTCCCACAAGCCTATGCCCGCCCAAGCGTTAGACAGAGGAACGATTAAGGCTCCAGATAAGGCAAGGCGACCATCAAGGTAGTGAACAGACGCTCGCCCGATACATGGACCTGAGCCAATCTTATCTTATTTACGTTGGGATTTGGGCCTCGTTTGTGAGGCCCAATCCCAGAACCTTCTAGATAAGGGCAGCACCCACTATAAAAGGGGGTCCCTCAATGTACTAGACACCTTTTTGATCATTAATGAAAGAATATCCTTATTTTACATCATCTATCCTTTTATGTTCTGCTAGGGTTTACGAGAATGTTCCTTTATTCCCTAAGTAGGCCTTAGTACGGAACAATCAACATTGTTAATTTTAAGTAGAATTGATTTTGATAAAATTGACTATCGTAAAAGTGAGGTTAAAGTAAAGCTATGTTGCACCGATACTCTGGTACCATGTACGGATACAGGTACGAGATACGTAATTTAT
Organism: Lotus japonicus; assembly: GCF_012489685.1. Lineage (NCBI taxonomy): Eukaryota > Viridiplantae > Streptophyta > Magnoliopsida > Fabales > Fabaceae > Lotus > Lotus japonicus. Next base: position 31,999,993 of record NC_080043.1, on the reverse strand, counting down.
GTAAGGTAATGTTATTTGAATTACTTTTTTTTAAATTGTTTTTCAATGGATTTGATAGAACATCATATATGAGAAATAATGATGGGCCTTATGATGAAACAATTGTAGAAGCAAACAAGGCAAGGCCCAAAGTGTGGCGTGTCTACACTAGGAGAAAGAGAATGAATGAGAATTAATGAGTGAGCTGGCATGATTCCCTTGATTAGTGGGATTCAGTTATATTAGGATTCTCTTGATTAGTGGGATTGGGTTATATTAGCAAGAAGGGGAGAAGGATAAGGCATGCAGGCTTTTGGTGAGAATAAGGTTAGGAGGGAATACTTCTCTGGTTAGGAGTTGCAGACTCTGGAAAGTTTCCATTGTAGGGCCTTGTGCTCATCTTTTTATTTCATATTCAATAATAATCTACCTCAGAAATTCTGAGCTCTATCAGGATTTTAATATCCATAGATATGTGTGTATAGGAATGAAACAATAATTTTCTTTGCTTCATTTTTTTTTGAACGTTCTTTGGTTCATTTTATAGGAATGAAAGTGAGGCTATTGAGAATATTGTTGAAAATATTACTAGTTTGCTTGACAAGACAGACATGTTCATTGCTGATAATCCAGTGGGAGTTGAATCTCGAGTGCAAGATATGATTCTACTACTAGACAACCAAGAATCAAATGATGTTTTATTACTTGGGGTTAGGGGTATGGGAGGGATTGGTAAAACAACCATTGCAAAAGCTATTTACAATGAGATTGGCCGCAATTTTGAGGGGAGGAGCTTCCTTGCAAATATTAGGGAAGTCTGGGAGCAAGATGCTGGACAAGTGCATTTACAAGAACAACTTCTGTTTGATATCTTCAAAAAAACAACAAAGATACATAGCATTGAATCAGGAAAAAATATATTAAAGGATAGACTTTGCAGTAAAAGAGTACTTCTTGTACTTGACGATGTGAATAAATTGGACCAACTGAATGCTTTGTGTGGAAGTCGTGAATGGTTTGGTTCAGGGAGTAGAATAATCATCACAACCAGAGATCAGCATATACTGAGAGGGAATAGAGTTAACCAAGTTTACATAATGAAAGAAATGGATGAAAGTGAATCCACTGACCTTTTTAGTTGGCATGCATTCAAGCAAGCGAGTCCTAGGGAAGATTTTGCTGAACTTTCAAGAAACGTAATTGAGTATTCTGGGGGATTGCCACTAGCTCTTGAAGTCCTTGGGTCCTATTTGTTTGACAGGGGGGTAACAGAATGGAAGAGTGTATTGGAGAAACTCAAAACAATCCCCAATGATCAAGTACAGAAAAAGTTAAGAATAAGCTATGATGGTTTAAGTGATGATAAAGAGAAAGATATATTCCTTGACATAGCATGTTTCTTTATTGGGATGGACAGAAATGAAGCTATACAAATATTAAATGGCTGCAAACTTTTTGCAGAAATTGGAATAAGTGTCCTTGTTGAGAGAAGTCTTTTAACTGTTGATAATAAGAACAAGCTTGGAATGCATGATTTGCTGCGAGACATGGGAAGAGAAATCATTCGTGAGAAATCACCAAAGGAGCCTGAGGAGCGTAGCAGGTTATGGTTTCATGAGGATGTTATCGAAGTATTATCAGACCAAACTGTAAGAACTTCATTTTAAAATATCCAATTCTGAAGGAATTATTTCAGTCACTTGTTAACATTCATTTGTTTTCTTGATTAGTTTGGTTATGAATTGTTTGTACTTCCTGGCTCCTAGTAAAAAATCCTGGGTTTCACCACATTAATTTTAGCTGCCCTATATCTTTTAACTAGGCTTTTCTTTTACCTGTTTATACATCTTGTTTCACAGGGAACTAAAGCTATTGAAGGACTGGCTTTGAAGTTGCCAGTTAATAATACAAAATGTTTCAGCACTGAAGCATTTGAGAAGATGAAGAAACTCAGATTGCTTCAACTTGCTGGTGTAAAACTTGAAGGAGATTTTAAATATCTTTCAAGAAATCTGAGATGGCTGTGTTGGCGGGGATTTCCGTTATCTTTCCTGCCTAAAAACCTTCGTCAAGAAAATTTAGTTTCAATCATGTTAGAAAACAGCAATATCAAACATGGATGGAAAGATGGCCAGGTATTGATTGAGTTTAGCTTTTCGCATTTCATGAATTCTTTTCACTTTTCGATTTATAGATGCAATTTAAATTAAGAATCTGAAATAGTAGTAATATTTAATTATGTGGTACTTTTAGACACAGTAAACATATGGTTCACAGATGCACAAGTTTTGAATATAGGCCACCATAGAATTGTCTATATGTTTTATATTAACCTTACATGAAAGTCCTTTTAACTAAAACAGACAGAATATTTTACAAACTAAATCTTGTGCATGTGCGAAACAGTTTGATTAAAAAAGCTTCAAATTCAAATGTCAAACCTATAAATGATCCCAATGTTTCAAGTTCTCACCATTATGCTCATACATGACTTTTACTAATTTCTGTAACATTATATATAGAAATGTAGCCTTGGCTGGAAGATTTTTTAAGGCAAAAGTACTTCGAAACCAATGGATATAGGCAATGACACTCACTCATGTTTACTTTCCATTCTCTAGTGATATTGCAATTGCTTCCATCTATTTTGTAAGCTTTTTCCATATGTTCTTTCTATAACATTTCTGATCTTGCAGAGGATGGAGATGCTGAAAATTTTGAATCTTAGTCATTCTCAGCATTTGACACAGACCCCAGACTTTTCATGTATGCCTAATCTTGAAAAGCTTGTACTTAGAGATTGTACAAGCCTGTCTGAGGTTTCCCATAGCATTGGATATCTCAATAAAGTTTTACTGATAAATTTGAAAGGCTGTATTAGCCTTCGTAACCTTCCAAGAAGCATCTATAAGTTGAAATCTCTGAAAACTCTCATCCTTTCTGGATGTTTAATGATTGACAAGTTGGAAGAGGACGTGGAACAGATGGAATCTTTGACAACCCTGATTGCAGATAACACTGCAATAACAAGAGTCCCCTATTCATTAGTCAGGTCAAAAAGCATTGGATATATTTCTTTGTGCGGTCATGAAGGACTCTCTCGTGATGTGTTTCCTTCTATCATTTGGTCTTGGATGTCACCAACAAATAACCTCTCATCCTTAGTTCAAACATCTGCAGGCATGTCATCTCTTGTTTCTTTAAATGTATCAAGTAGTAGTTCCCAGGGACTATCATCTATTCCCGTGGACCTCCCAAAGCTTCAAAGTCTGTGGATGGAGTCTGGCTCAGAACTTCAACTTTCTCGAGATGCAGAAAGAATTTTGGGTGCCTTGTATGCTATGAATTCTTCTAAAGAATTGGAATCAACTGCAACTACATCAGAAATATCAAATAAGGAAACTTCTGGCTTGATGCAATGCAGTTGTCAAGTGCTTGATTCAGGATCAAAAGATTCCTTGAAATCTCTTTTATTTCAAATGGGAATGAATTGCCAAGCCACCAGTATTCTGAAAGAGAGCATTTTAGAGGTTTCTATCTCTCCCTCTCTCTTGTCTATAGGTTTGTATTTTAAAATTAAGATATATGAAGTCCTATGTAAATTCTTGCATATAGTACATCTAGAACTATTAAAGAAATACATGTGTTAACAACCAGATTCAATCTTTCCTGTAAGAACAAGAAATCATTGAAACTGTTTTTTTGCTTTAGCTAGTACGTAGAGCAGTGACATTATTCGTGTGTATAATGTGTTATGAAAAACTGTTACAACCTTCAATGTACATGCTGATTTTAGTGAGTGGCACAATTCGTTAAAGTCGCTGTATAAGTATCCAGAGGAATTAGGAAATTCACTTTAATTTTGGTTGGAATGGGGTTTTAAGCTGGACTGGTAGTCTCTGTTTGAAGAATCCAAGCAATCATTTTAACGATTTAATTTTTTCTTCTTCGATAAGTTATCATCATTTCTAGTTTGTCTGTTAATTAGAAGATCATAATTTTATCGACGAGAAAATGATTAGTTATCTTAGGAGGATAACTATACTTTTAATTGTTGAATGAATGATAAGGTTGCATTCATATACTGTTCAATAAAACTTTCAGCATATTTTCATTTTTACAGAATATGGCTGTTAGAGGGTCTGGTTTGCTCCCCGGAGACAATTATCCAGATTGGTCAACCTTCAACTCGGAAGGTTGTTCTGTGATTTTTGAAGTCCCTCAAGTGAACGGGCGCAGTTTGAAGACAATAATTTGTGTTGTCCATTCTTCTACCACAGATGACATAACATCAGATGGCCTTCAAAATGTGTTGGTGATAAATTGCACAAAGAACACAATTCAGCTCTATAAGAGGAATGCATTAGCCTCCTTTGAAGATGAAGAGTGGCAGAGAGTAGTATCAAATATTGAACCGGGTAACAAAGTAAAGATGGTGGTTGTTTTTGAGAACGGATTCACTGTGAAGAAGACAACAGTTTATCTTGTATATGATGAAGAGAAAATGGAACCTTGCAATGCACCATATAAGAATGAAATTGTTTTTGGTGGTGATGAAATTGAATCCGCTGTCAGGAAAAGCTCTGCTCAAGTGGAGTCAGTGAATGACTTGAAACAAAAACAAAAGAGAAGGAAATTCCAATAAAAGATTGTGGAAGAATGGCTGGTTAAAACTATTTCTATGGTGCCCGCAAATCTCATATAGTTGCTTGCTGATTGTGGGGTTTGATCAACAAACACACAAATCTCTTCCCATGGGATTGCATCAGCAAATGGCAGAACAATATCATCTGCAACAACAATAGGGATGCAACAAAATATATCACAGCTTGAACCAATCTTAGGTCCAAGGAGCATAGACAAAACACAGCTTGTTGCATGTCCTTGTGGTATGTGGTTGGATGCTCAATGCAAATGTCAAAGTAGTGGATTGTTCTTAAAGTTCTCCCATGCTGCTGCTCTTGCACCTCTGCAAGATTGCGAATCACAGTTTAACCAGTCATGATTATTTGTTGATTCAAGTTTGTTTTTTATGAAAGCAGCAACTCACACACCCGGACTTGTGCATCCATTTTTTCTTAGCAGCAATTTTCCAGCACATCTCCTCAGTAACAGCACTCATTTTTCTAAATATACAGAGATTACATTAGCAATTGATGTAATATATTTATCAGCAATTTGATAGAAGTGGGTTCCTCTCCCAGGAAAAACTAATTTTTCACCTTTTACAACCATCAGTTCTGGTCTGATTTTCCAGTTGCAAGATTGGCATATTTGCCTTCCATCCCTGGAGTCGGAGGAATTAAGCAAATATAAACGTCCCTCAGCCATTGAGAAGTGTCGCCCATAGTGCTCCGTCAAACGCTCAGATAAACAATATTCACAGACCTTAATAAAATGAGGAGTAAAAACAAATTGATTGAGTGTTTCTGAAATATATTTCTTACTTGTCTGCGTAGCACCTACGATCTCTCATTCCCAACACGTAGATTATTGCTGCATTTCCACATCACGAATCACAACTGGGATTTGCTGTGTTTGGATCTTGATGCCAAGCATTTGCCAATGGATACATGGGCACTGTGATCAAAACGATCATATAAAATGCAAGTTGCAGAACCGTCGATGTTGAAGGAGTAATTCTAAATCCAGTTTTTTTTTATGTGCTTGTGTATATCTATCTTATAGGCTACGGGGAGGAGTTGCTAGGAGGAGGAGACACACATTGCATGCGGGGAGGGATAATGTGAATCCCTGCTTCCCTTCCTTGCAATTTTACAAAATTAGAATATTTCGATGAATTTTTTAATTCATCTGGTCACACAACCCATAATGGCGGGTGAATTACATTGATTAGTCACCCTCTAGCAGCCATCAATATATTATATTAAATTCGGCAATTTCTTAGCAGAGTGGCGAGTATTATTATTCTATTTTTAAGACCACTAACTTGACTTGGACAGGACTATGCTGGAGTTGCCAATTAAAAGGTTTGGCTTCGTCCCTGACGACCCAAACCTAAGCAGTAACCGGCGCATAAGCTATTACCATAGCCTAGCAAGCCTGCTTTCACATGATTCGTTTCCGCAATACCTCTTATAAAGAAAGAAACATGCTTACGAAGCTCAAATGATAATTGGACAGAGTTTCCTTTGTATTTCCATATTTTTACAAAATAACAAGACCTGCTAAAGAGGTATATCATTCAGCCAGAGATCCAAATCTACACATATCCATTATCCAAGAAGTAACATCATCAAATACATCGTAGAACTTTTACACTTTACAAAATATAACTATTACATATTCCCTATAGAATACCAAAAAGATCAACAAAAGACATCAACATGGCCACCAACCGTAGGAGGCCTACCAAAAAGAAGTAACTGTACAAGCTGCAACTGAAGCAACCTCCTACTCAGCTACCTGTGAATCTGAAATGGAAACAAGGAGGGGGTAAGTCACAAAGACTTAGTGTGGGCCTATAAACCACCATGAACTAGAAGGGGAACATCATAGGCACGATTTTCTCTTTAAAACTCAGGATAAATATGACATTTGATCAAGTCAAGTAACTCAAATCACTTTCATAAAACATATATGGCATGGTAAAAGCTTCATGCTTTACTAACTCAAATCAATGTCACTTTGACATAGAGCAAACTTAAAGAATCATAATGCGGTTAAAGCATTTTTAATTTATAAAATCACTCAAAATCCGATAATCCAAATACAATAGGGAACACACATGAGAGAACCATAATCATAAGGCGGCTCCATCTCGTTGATAGCCCTTTCCTCCTACGGGGTGGTCTTTCCCCTAGGGGCGGCTCCATCTAACGGATAGCCCTTTCCTTTCTCAAGTCACATCGTGTCATCGGGGGAAGCTACATCTCGTTGATAGCCCTTTCCTCATAAGGATTATCTTATCCAAGAGGCGGCTCCATCTAACGGATAGCCCTCTCCACCCGGAATCATGTCATATCTCATCAATCTCATCGGGGGAAGCTACATCTCGTTGATAGCCCTTTCCGTGCAGCGGCTCCATCTAACGGATAGCCCTCTCCACCCGGAATCAAATAACTAGGTGCACCTAGACTGTTACCTCCGTTAACGGCTACAGGGTTCTAACATGTATTCCCACAATCATCTTTTCAAAATCATAAGCAATCTCATATCAAAGTTTCAAATATGAATGTTCTCAATAATTATCAAAGCTCATCAAGATGTCATTCTCAACCCAACATGATTCAATACATAAAGTTTGTAACTTCATAACTTAAAACAAACTAAAATCATTCTCAAATCCATTTATTTGATTACATAACCTTAAATAACTCAATAAAAGATAGTCATGTGAATGAAAGGATGTTCCCCCAATTTTAAATAAATAGACACTTCTAGTTATAATAAAATAGTCAAAACCATAAACATAAAGTAATTAAAAATATGTCACAATGGTCATAAACCACTCACAACTATGAAGGATCAAGATGAGTGCTCCCAACAACTTCAAGATGCCCGGATGAGTCCGTGATCGGCAAGTCTGAACATCAACAACAAATTTCAACTCCTTAGGAACTTAATTTAGCTATCTATTATCCAAAAGCAACCATGAAATCCTTAATTGTGAGCTCAAATCCCTAAAATTAATTTACCCAAAATTAACATAGACTAGAATACCATTCTTTATAATTTTTGGGTTGTGAATATACCTCATTTAGCTCAAGTGAATACTCTTTATGGGGTGGGTAATCTTCTCCTCTCTTAGAGCAAAATCCCTAGCACCCAAAACTAACCCAAAAGCTTCCTACGTGAACCATCAAGCTTCTTCTTCAAATATTTGTAGTTTATGGTGGGTATTAGTGTGGTTCTTTGGTGAAGAAAAAGTAATTGATGAAGAAGAGGATAGAAGATGAAGATGCTGTCGAATGGAGGGGGAAATGGGTAAAGTGAAAGGAGAAAGGGAAAAAGTGGGTGGGTGCGTCTTTTTTTTCTTGGCTTAATTCCATTTTGGGCCCCTGATGTTTCAAAAATGAGCGATCGGGGCCCCTCGTGTTTAAACGTAGCGGTCAGGCACCCCAACGTTTCAAAAACGTGCATTCCAGACCCTTCTGTTAAGTACCGTTAGTTTGACCAAACGGAGTCAGTGACGTGAATTTCTTTTTCATTTTAACATTATATTCTTTACCAAAAAATTCCCCCCCAATTCACCAACCCGATTCCCCCCAATTTTAACCCTAATTTCATCCTAATTTAGCAAACCATGAAATCTTCACCCATCACCCTCAACTCTCTGAACAACTTCTTCAGCCAAACCAACAAGCTTTAACTGAGTTGAATCATTTCATGGAGATTCAGCAAAGTGTGAAGCTGATGGTCCACAAGAAATGGGGTTCACCAAAAGCAGCAAAAGAGTCTGAAAAATTCCCAGAATCAATCACTACCCCAAGGCTGAAATGGAAGAAGCTCTTCTTCCATAGCATCAACCCTTCAAAACCCAACAGCAACAACAAAACCCAGAACCCTCCAGAAGAGTTCCTCTGCCCCATTTCAGGTTCCATCATGGCAGACCCTGTCATCGTCTCCTCCGGCCACTCCTTCGACCGTGCCTCCGTCCAAGCCTGCAAGGATCTCAACTCACCCCTCAACTTCCTGATGGTAACACCCTTAATTTCTCCGCCGTCATTCCCAACCTTGCCCTCAAATCCTCCATTCTCAAATGGTGCCAAACCCAAACCACCACCGCGCCCAACACCGCCACCACAGAGAACCTCGTTCGCACACTATTGGCTTCCAAGCCACCACCACCAAAAGACCCACCTGTGAATCTCTTCACCCGCGCAGAAACCCAAGTCCCTCTGCGACCAACCCACCTACCTCTAAACGAGCACCGAGGAATCCATAGCCACTGCAACTTCATCATCAACCCCGCCACTGCAATTCTCAACGCAACCCAGTTGCTGCTACTCTTCCCCTTCCTCCTCTGACCTCGAACCAGCAACAACCCCGGAAGAAGAAGAAATCGTATTTGAATCGAATGAGCTTCTTCCTCGTTTCTTACTCTTCGCGCTTCTTCCCCCCTTCTCTTCGATCTTCTTCCTTTCTCCTTCTCTTCGAGCTTCTTCTTCTCCCTTTCTCTTCTTCTTCTTCCTTTCTTCAATTAGGTTAAAATTGGGGGAGGGGAATCGTGTTTCTGATTTGGGGAATGAGTTTGGGTAAAAAAGATAATGTTAAAATGAAAAAGAAATTTCACGTCAATTAATGAAAGGGGCTCCGTTTGGTCAAACTAACGGTACTTAACAGAAGGGTCTGGAATGCACGTTTTTGAAACGTTGGGGTGCTTGACTGCTACGTTTAAACACGGGGGGCCCCGATCGCTCATTTTTGAAACATCAGGGGCCCAAAATGGAATTAAGCCTTTTTTCTTTTAAGTTCTGTTTTTTTTTTTCCTAATGTAATTGAAACGGTGCGTTTCAGTCTCTGTTTCTTCTGCATATTCAGAGTCTCTCATCTCCTTTCACATAACATAATTCATCCATGTCTTGCATAAGATTTAATCCCTGTCTAAAGTGGATCTTCCATGTCTCTTTGATTTACTGTGTTAATGACTCTACGAAATCTTTTGCTTCCCTTCTTTACACAGATCTCACAAGGCCTGTAGTTCATGTTTTCAGGGGCAATGCTGAGCTTAGAAGTGGATATCAGATATCTTCCTAAGTGCTTCTTGTAATCGGAGTGCTTAGAATTTCCATCATTGTTTTCTCAAGCAATTATGCTGCCTCAAAATGGTGCCTGCAAGAGTTGGAAAACATAATGGAGTGTTCGCAGAACTACATTTCAGAAGATTATATTTTCTTCCTGAATCTCTCTATCTCCGGTCGAGAACCTCACGGTTCGTCAGCCTGCAACTACGACGATGGCGACACAACCACTTCTTCCTCCGGTTCACCTCCCATGATACAGGCTTCATGAACCAACCATGGCTGCCCCCTTTTCCTGACAACGGACGAGGAAGCGACGCAGACTCTTCTCCCTTCTCCCGCGACTATGTCAACGGTGACAAGGTTAACTCCGACACAATCCTTCTTCTTTCGCTTCCCCTCTCGTCAGTTAGCATCTCCGCTGAGCCCAGCACCACGCCGCTGAGCAATATCAGAGTCCAACTTCGATGGATATCATGGAAACGACGGAGACAAAGGCAATTTTTCCCCTTCATTTTCAATTCTTATTTTTGTTTTGTTTCATCTTACTAGGATACAATACAGCTGCTGGATTGAGGGAACATATTTTACTTGTAAAAATTGCAGTTTTCTCTTTAGACATCCAAGTCCTTTTATTTGTGTCCTTTGCCATTTGAGAAATTTAGATTGCAAATCTTGCTCTGTTTCATTTGTCTTTTGCATGATATTTACCCATGACACCATTTCCCTATTAGAACCGCTCAAGCTTTTGTTTTTTAATAAATATTTGGTCCTCTACTTGCACTCTAGATCATTTGAGAGCAAATAATACCACTCTAGCATGAACTAAAGATTAATTTTTTTATCTATGATTTTTTCTGGAATCTCTCAAATAATCTGTTGTAAGAGTAGTTTTAACTTATCCTCACAAATGGAAAATAGCAACTAATCAAGGGCTCCCTGATCTGATTGTGGTCAAAATGCTTCTCATTAGAAGTTGAACTGATATTAGATGCTATTATTAAATATTTCATATGATGTCCATCATAACCATAGGTTCAGGATTTTAATCATATATTACTATTTATAATAGGCAGAACAATGCATTCCCCCTTTGCTTTTAGTTGCGCAGATGCCAAGTTGTAATCAATCATATCTCTTCCAAGGTGTTGAACCTGGTCCTCCCTACACCATGAGATCATCTCATTACAAATGCTGCTAAATTTAATTTATATCTAGACATACATCAGAAGTCATTTTAAACTGATTAATAACATCTTAAATTTGCATCTATTTCTAAAAATATCCTATTTGTAGGTAAAATGGTTCTACTGGATAAATTACTTTCCAAACTAAAAGAACGGGGTTCCAGGGCACTTAAATTTACACAGGTCGGTTCTATATAAGAATTAGAATCTTTTCAGATGGATATCAATAACTTATTTTACCTGGTGCATTTGTTTCAATTCTAGCTTATTTTATATCTCTTCTACAGATGACTAGGCTGTTAGATTTAATTGAAGATTATTTAATGTTTCAAGGATACCAATATTCCTGCATTGATGACAATACTGATGGAGAACATCGTAAAGCTTCCATGGCTGTTTTTGTTGCCAATAATCTTGCTACTGCTGACATTGTCATTCACGTGCCATGCACGGGTAATTAGGTGGTTTGGGCATGTATGGAATTGGGCATCATGTATTGGAAAGAGCTGTTAGCCAAATTGGAAGTAAGGGACCAAATGCCCTGCAGACCTACACACTACCGAGACTGGACAAGTCCAGGTACTACCACATGTCCAGGATTTTTTGAGAAACCCATGAGAACAATCCAGAAACAAAAACCAACTTAAGGATTTATCTGAGTTGTGACATATCAAGGAATATAGGAATTTAGTAGTAAGTTTGTTATTGCAGTGATGATTCAAAAGTTTCCTTTTTGCTGATTTCTCTGCATCCCTATGACAAATCTCATCTTCTACATTTCCTCTGAAAATCATCTCTTAATCTAACAATGAAAAAAAACTTGTAGAAGCACCATTAAGAAGAGCTGACCTGATGAAGGAGATATAGGATAGACAAATAGTTGAGGGGGATAAAAAAGAAATTATAAGTCTAACAACTAAGATATTTAGAGGTACATGATAGGGAATTATTGCACCCCATGAACCATGTAGCCAACCTCACGTGGCTACAGTAGAAGTGTCAAAATATATATGTCGACCTGCACTATGGCCAGGTCGGTTCTATATAAGAATTAGAATCCTTTCAAATGGATGTCAATAACTTATTTTTACTGCTGTATTTGTTTCAATTCTAGCTTATTGTATATCTCTTCTTCATATGACTAGGCTGTTAGATATAGAAGATTATTTAATGTTTCATGGATACCAATATTCCCGCATAGAAGACAATATTGATGGAGAACATCGCCATGCTTCCATGGCTGTTTTTGTTGCCATTAATCTTGCTACTGCTGACATTGACATTCTATATGACAGTGACTGGTGAGTATTTCACTTATGTCAGCACCCTTCCGATTTAGATTACTGCCTTATGTACACAACTAATTGTTTGTTCATAATTGGTGGTGTTAAAACGAGAACCAACAGGTTGACCTATAAGCTCAAGATCAGGTTCATAGGATTCGCCAGAAGAAAGAAGTTGAAGTTTACATATTCTGCTCAGAGGTGTGTGATTTTATACTATTTTGCTCATTATTAGGTATGTTTCTAATATTATAATTCTATCTAGAAGTATGGATACGAGCACTGTACATAAATAATATAATTCAAAGATTTAAGTATTGAAGGAATCCAAAAAGCGTTGTGTTTGACAACTATTTTAAAGTGCTGGTGCCTCCTATTTCCTGCTTTCATTTTGTGTCAATATCTCATATCATGGTAATTGCACAGTATACGATTGAGGAAAACGTCATTGAAAGGGCTTACAAAAAGCAAAGTAACTTTGAATTAATCCTTCTGAGACCTTCCTTATGATTTAAGAGTAAACTAATGCACATGTCACACTCTTATTCATACATTAATTTTGGTGTGGAGATACATCTAACCTCCAACTTTTTTTTTACTCTTCATGCTTAGTGAAAGCTCTTTGTTAGAGTGACGTGTTACATGCTCAAAACCACAAGTTCTAGCTCAGGCTTGGCTATTCAATATTTGCTCACAACAAATATCATCGGATGAAGAAGAACCTTTGGTGTTTAAAAAGAAAAGAAAGCTAGCATCGGAAAAGCCGAGACAACGTGCATCATTTGATTAAGAAGAAATCAACGTCACAAATGACATTACTTCAGCATATGAAGAACAAATTTTGATTCAAACCTTGAGGACAAACACATCTAAGAGAACCAAAGTTAGCAATACAAACACCACAAGGAAGCCAAAAAGATTAACAAGACAAAAAAAAAATAGAGAGTAATTCCATGTGTAGCTTATATTTCATTTCCTGCAATTTACATCATGTATTTGACTATTTTATTTCAAAATCAAAAGCTTATTTTAATTACATCATGCTCTTAGTTCAAAATAATGGTTACATTAAATTTGACAATAACCACTCATCAGTGAATTGAAAAAAAAAAAAAACCCAATAATACATAAACTCCAATAATGCACCAAATATAGTCAACCACTTTGTATGTCTTAACAACCACCAATAATATAAGAAATATTTATACACTACACATTTAGTCAGTCGTATTCGCCGGCGCAACGCGCGGGTTGTAGTCTAGTTAATATTTAATACGGCGGGAGGAAGAGGCACTTCTCATTGTTTAGTGGAAACAATGATATAATTTAACAGAATTTTCTTCTGGTGAAATACTACAATTCAGTCAATTTTCATTAGACTCAGAAACATTGAAAATTGTAATTTTTGTCAACATGTACTCAAATTGTAAATGTTTTAAGAGGAATCTTGTATTATTGGCTAATCTAAGTCGTACTCAAAGGTTAAGGCTTATGAAAATTGTATATGTTGGCTAATAAATAGCCTCACTGCCCTCACAAGTACAAAATTAAAACTACTCGGGTTAAACGTGAAAATCGTCCTTAAATTTTGAGCGAGATTTGATTTTCGTCCATCGCTGGAAAATTTTCCTATGGACGCCCTTAAATTTAGGTTTTTTGTTTGGAAACCGTCCTTGACACTAACACTAACCTAACTTCATCTTCTAATAAAATCAGATCAAAACCCCCCATGACTTGATATTTACATGTATCATTCGATCAAGAGCAAGATGGCTTGATGACAGGACGAAGAGGAAGAGCACGACGATGCGACATGATGAAGCACGACGGTGAAGCACGGCAACACAGAGAAGAAGATGAACACGACTTAAAAGAATATGAAACACAGAGGAGGAGACTAGAGAGGATGAAAGATTAGGTTAATAGATTTATCCCAAATCAACTTAAAATGTTTAAAATTAATTTCAATAGAAGTAAAAATCAATTTGAAAATCAGAAAAATAAATGAAAAAATAATTGTGTTGTTATTATATGGTAAAATTTATAACAAAAATAGTTGGAGGACCAAATTATATTTTTTTTTAATTAAAATGACATGGCACAGTTCAACACTTGACATTCATTGATTGGATACCTTTGGAACAACACTATAACCCTCTATGAGGAAACAACTTTTAAAAGTTTGCCATACTTCTTTCTAGTTATGTAGGAAAAGATTAGATTTGATTTGATAAAAAATTACTTTTATTATTCTGTTTTCCCAAGTCCATTCTTATATACTCCCTCCCTTCCTATTTAAATGTCCATTTTGATTGGATGCACACATATAAAGGGTTTGATTAATTTTGTTGATTTTTAGAAAAAATGAGAATTATTTTTCTATTTTACCCTTGAAAATATGTGTTATCTCTCCTCATTTAATGTACTGACAAGGCATTTGTTGTAAAAACATCATTTAATGCTCTCTTGAAATGCTAAGTGGACAGTTAAATAGGAACTAATTTTTTTTTTTAAAAAATGGACAGTTAAATAGTAAATGAGAGAGGGAGTATATGAGATAACCACTCTCAACTCTCTGACTCTCTCACTGTCTCACATTACACGGTTCTTCCTCTCACATACACGATTAGGGTTTCTGGTTGCAATTCTTATTCCAATCTCCGTTTTTCTTCCCACGACTACAAGCAATTCTTTTCCGCCAAAACGTGTTTGATTCTGAACTGTTTGTGCGGAATTGAATCATCACGGGGGTTTACGTTTTAGGATATGTCGTCAGTTAAGCGTGCCAGAAACGAAACTGCCGTGAAAGGCCGGAGTCCTGGTATTCTCAAACTGCCTAATGATCCTACATCAAACAACAAGCTTAAGCTATTGCGAGAAGATAGTAAGTTGCTGAAACTTCATATGCAACTTGTGGGTACTGGGAAGCTTACAGAATATGAATTTTGGGCAACAAAGAAGAAAATGCTGGATCAGGATGGAAAACAACAGATTGGTTTTAAAAATTCTTTCATCTTTGACACAAAGCCTACTACTACTAGTGATGGTCAGATTAAATTTCAATTCACACCAGAGATAAGAGATCAGATTTTTGCCCTTAAACCAGCTGTTCATCAGGCTTTTCTCAATTTTGTTCCTTACAAGATGAGTAAGGTTGATTTCTGGAACAAATACTTTCAAGCTGAGTACCTCCTCCATAGTACCAAAAATACTATTGCAGCAGCTGCTGAGGATGATGAGGACCTTGCTCTTTTCTTGAAAGATGATGAGATACTACAAGTTGAAGCCCGAAAGAAGGTTCGACGGGTTGATCCTACTTTAGAGTTTAGACATGGAAGCAGACCAAGGAGATGATTACACTCATCTTCCTGATCACAGGATCTTCCGCGACGGTAGCAAGGAAATACCTGAAGCTCAACATCCCTTGTGTAGGAGAACATTGTTACAGGATCTTAACAGACAAGGCGCAGTTGTTCTCGAAGGAAGAACTTTAGATATTATGGAAACGGAATACATACATGAATCTGATGGGGTTAGAGAGGAGGCGAGACGAAACAGAATTTCTACCATGACCCAGATTGAGGATCTTCAGGCACAAGATGATCATCCTTTTGCACCACTCTGTATCAAGGATCCTCGTGACTACTTTGGTTCCCAGCAAGCTAATGGTAGTTTGGGTTCTGATGAGGAAGCCTATGGTTATTTGAGGGCATCCATATCTAAGATCAAAGCTAAAGGATTGAAGGATCCACTACTTAGTTCTGAGATTGCTCTTAATGGTTTGATGACCAAAAATGTTTCAAGCACTAAATCTCATCTTGAAAGTTCTCATCTTGAAAGTTCTCAGGAGATCAGTGACCATGATTCATTGCCCAGCACAATGAGAGATGAGCTACTAGATCATTTGAGGTGCAGTCAGGAATTGCTGAGGCACTTTTGGTCTTCATATCCAATAACAACAAGACACCTTATTAATAAGACTAGGAGACTGAAAGAGGCTATATCACAACTATATTCTAAACTTGAGGAGATAAAGGTATCTGCACACTTTGACCTGCGGCATCAGGTTTCAGTTTTTGTCCATCCTATGCAGCAGTCTTTGGAGGCTGCCTTGTTACATTATGATGCTGACAAGAAATGCAAGAGGACTCAAGCCTAGCTAATGGTTATGTTTAGAATTAGAGGAACTTGCAGCTTTATTACACATTCATAAGAGACAACACAAGTATCTTTCTTTTGCCATTAATTTTGCGTTGAACTGAAAATTGTATCTCTATTTGATGAAATGAAATTATTGGGAATCTTGTGAAATAGTTAAGTTGCAAAAAAATAAATAAAATTAACATGTTAATTTAGGTGCTATAAAAAGTAAACACGTATGAGCAGTTCAGTAATTGGGAATTCAACTCTCACTTGAAACAAGAACAGACATAAGAATGTGCCACATACAAAATATGCACTTGAAACAAGAACAGACATATTGTTTGGTTTGTGATTCATGTGCGGAGATGTACCATGTGTCCTGTATTGAGCCTGCTATGAAACAAATACCCCACAAAAACTGGCTTTGTGCCCACTGTATTGGATCTCCTCATGAGGATTGAATGTCCCAAAGAACCTGAACAACATTGTTGGTGAGAAAAGCTTCCGTGCAAATGAGGAAACATGAAATGAATTAGAAGAGAATTCAAATTGTAGTTATGAAGATGAGGAACGGTTCAATGGTGTTGCAAAGCATCGTTCCGAGGTGGCCCGGAAGCTTCTCCTTGAGTGTGAATCCAAGAGGGGGGAGAACAAGAAGAAGAAGAACTCTCTCATGAGTGCAGGTTATGGTGGATGGCTAATGTACACTGCTAAATCAGCTGGTGATTTGGGTTTTGTTCAGCAGCTTTTGAGAGGAACCCTCTTCTGGTGTTTGGAGAAGGAGAGTACCATGTGACTGATATTTTCTATGCTGCTTCCAGGAGCAAGAACAGTGAGGTTTACAGATTGCTCTTTGATTTTGCAGTTTCCCCAAGGTTTCTTAAGGGTGGGGTTTTGGAGCAGCATGTTGGGGATGTTCCTTCAGTTTACAGGTGGGAGATGACCAACAAAGGTGCCCATGCTGCTGCTAGAGGAGGCAATGCAGAGATTTTGGAGATGCTTCTTGCTAATTGCTCTGATGTTTTGGCTTATAGAGATGCTCAGGGATCTACTGTCTTGCATTCTGCTGCAGGCAGAGGGCAGGTTGAGGTCAGCACTAGTCCTTTTATTTTCTTTTAAGTGCATGTTTGCATCAGCGTTGTTGGAATTGATTTTGGTAAACTTGATTATGGTAAAAGTAAGTTGAATTTGGAGTGATTTATGTTTGGATATGTTTATCAGAAAAGTAATTTCTATAGGGTGATGTTGTGGAATGTAGTTATGAAATCTCACTATTGATTACGTCTACCGCAGAAGCTACTCCCTCTATCTTCTCCTCAGTAGTCATGAAATCTCACTATTGATTTTGCCAAACATCTACATAACCACCTAAAGGTGATTTTGGTCAATGAGAATTGATACTAAGGCTTTAAACAGGAACCAAACACACACTAGGTTTGATGTCTAGAACCACTCAATTGTTGGATGGGGCTACTCTGTCTATCTTGTACATGTTCTTTTCTGTAAATTCCTTCTCATCGTTCCTTTTGCAGATGAGATGACTATTCTTGTGGTGTAGACGTGTAGTAAAGGCCTCTCTAAATTTTTCAATGTAGTTTTCCATACCTAACGGTATAACATATAGTGTTTTGTTAAGTACTGATTGATCATAAGATGCTTTGGAAGCAATGAAGCATGCTATAGCATACACCTCACATAAAATAATTGAGCATGAAATATCCAAAGATAACATTCCCCATATTAGCTTTAAAATATACACCACCAGACTTTCATCAAGAAAGTTTAGTTGCCATTGACTTCAAATATTCCAATCTGGAACAAGTTTGGAAGAAGTCTCAGGTACGAGTTATAGTCTTTTTTTTATATATTTTAAAAGATAGAGTTTGAATACTAATATTATATTTGGATGCAACAAATTTTAGTGTCACATGTAATACTTCGACTTTATTAACTACGTCATTTAATTTTTTTTTATTAGTTGCAGTGACTAAAATGAATAGTACATACTGATGGACATTTAAACCATCGAATGTTTTGAATGATATTTTCTCTTTTTCATCTATTTTCCTTTGCTGTTTTTTCTAACATGTGTTTTCAAATTTCTTTCTGTCAGTTGCTGAAGAAGTTGAAATTTCTCAATCTTAGTCATTCTCCTAACTTGAGACAAACTCCAGAGTTTTCAATGTTACCAAATCTTGAAAAGTTAGTACTAAAAAATTGTACTTCTTTGTCTTCGATTTCTCATACTATTGGAAATCGCAATGAACTGCATCTGATAAATTTGAAGAATTGTACAAGCCTTCGTAAACTTCCAAGAAGCATCTATAAGTTGAAGGCATTAAAAACTCTCATTTTGTCTGCATGTTCAAAAATTGACAAGTTGGAAGAAGACATGGAACAGATGGAATCTTTAACCACCCTGGTTGCAGATAAAACTGCTATAACAAGAGTTCCCTTAGCAGTAGTAAGATCGAAAAACATTGCATATATTTCTTTGTGTGGCTTTGAAGGACTCTCACGTGATGTATTTCCTTCAATTATACGGTCTTGGATATCTCTAACAGAGTATTTTATCCCAAGTACAAACATCTGCTGCGGGCATGTCATCTCCTTGTCTCTTGGATGGACAAAATAGTGGTTTCTGCGGTCTGCTATATGCTCTAAAAGATATTAAAAAGGTTCAACGCCTTTGGGTAAAGTGCGACTCAGAAGTTCAGCTGAATCAAAGTGTAGAAAGAATTTGGAATGCCTTCAATACCTCAAATTGTGGGGAAATAGAAGCAATAACCCCAAGCACATCTCAGGTCTCAAAAAACGATTCTGCTTTAATTGATTGTCACAGCCAAGTTCACATTTCATCAATTTCCTTGACAACTCTCTTGATACAAATGGGAATGAACTGTCGTGTCACTGATATTCTTAAAGAAAACATTTTGCAGGTTCTCTCTCTGACATCAGTTTTTTTGAAATAGATTCACTTTAGTTATGGTGTTTTTCTAATATTCAATTATCCCAGTTATTTTATAAATTGAATGTTATAGTATCAATATTTTAATAATTTTATTTTATGTATGCATGTGCAATGGTCACTGTACAGAAAATGTCCCCCATCGGGTCTGGTTTACTTCCCAGTGACAGCTATCCTGATTGGTTAACATTCAATAGTGAATGTTCTACTGTAACTTTTGAAGTTCCTCAAGTGGATGGGCGCAACTTGAGGATGATTATGTGCATTGTCTGTTCTTCTTCCCCGGACAATATCACAGCAGAAGTCCTGAAAAATGTGTTGGTGATAAATTGCACAAAGAACATCATTCAACTCTATAAGAAAGAAGCATTAGACTCCTTTAACGAAGAGGAGTGGCGGAAAGTAGTATCAAATATAGAACCAGGTAACAAAGTCAAGGTGATGGTTGTTTTTGAGAATGGGTTCATTGTTAAGAAGACAGCAGTTTATCTCATATATGAACCCATTGACGAAAAGGCAAAGCACTACCATGAGCCAGATAAGGATGTTGTTATTTCGGGTGGTGATGAAAGGGTAAGTAATAATAGTCTAAACTTATACACATTCTGTATGATTTTTTTTTCATATTGTTATGGAAGGATTAGAGAACTAAATTGGAACTGTGAAACAACTGTGTTAGTTACCTCATAAATCTGGTAATATATGTTGGACAGACTGAACTGCTTGAAGCCTTGAACTGCTAGAATGGATTAAACTGTTGCACATTTGAACTTCAATTCTATTTCTTAATATTATTATTCCGTTCATGAGGTCATCCCCTTCCTCTTTGTTTATGGTTTTAGATATTTGGTAGACTCTTCTGCATACTCCCTTCCGTTGTTCGAGCCGTTCTAACTTCACAGCCTTTCTGGTTCGGTCTGGCTGGTATCTTGATTGGGGCTCGCTGCTTTTCTGATCCGCGAAGGAGTTACAAACCCATTTTAAGGTTTGAACCCCATCTCTTTTGCTTCCACAAAATATTTGCATGTTAAAAATAACTCTTTGTTGTTTGTGATATCCTTTTAAGTTTTCCTGTTATCCATGACCAGTAAAAAGCTATCGTTCATTTAATATCGGTTGAAATTTGTTCCTTTGGGTTTATATTAGGTCCATCTGAACCTTAAATTTGAATCTAGGTCCTGATTACTCATTTCCCTATGGAGTTCATGATTGCATGTTATTCTTTAGATATAATGAAGCTTTGTATCAATGATGATTTGATTGCTGATATTTGAGATTCAATTCCTGCTACTTTATTGTTCTGTCTGATTTAGCGAAATATCATCTGAGAGCGCCCAAGGGTCCAATAATCAAGTAGTAAGGGAAGCAACTTCCTTGGGTGATGCACATGAGGATGTGAAGAGGTGGGATGAAGAAAAGGAATAAAGAACTCCAAAATTGATGGTTTGGTGCCAATCTTCAGGCTTTGGGGAATTTATTCTGAGTATTTCAAATATCTGAGTCTTTAGACGAATTTGCAAAGCAAGAGGAGCATAAACTGATTGAAGACAAGGACAACAAGAAAGAGAGGAAAAAGCTGGAAAACGGGTAATGTTCTCCCAAGCCAAATCCAAGGCGGAGTGCCTTTCTTCAGTCTTCATGCCAATTTATGTACTGTTTGGCAATGGTTTTTATGTCACCATACTTACTGTTTGGTTTTACATTTCTCGGAGTGTCAACCACTTATGTTGTATTTATTTATTGGAAAGGCTGGTATGTAGAATATGTTATTTCTAACTTCTAAGTGATGCATGAACAATTTGACTGTTAGAGGCACTTCATATGTGTACTCTTAATTAGAAAGTGGGAAGTTGTAATCATATTGAGGATCCATATTGGCATAAGGCTAAATTTTATTTCTATAGAAATGAAAGTGAGAGGATAAGATCACTACAAGAAAAAACCTCATCAGCGCGGCTATAACAAGCCCTTGTCAAAGTTAGCGTTGGCTTTTAGCCAACACTTTGCCTTAAAGCTCTGAATATGAACCAGTCATGATTATTTTTTGATCCATGTTGGTTTTATTATGAAAGCAGAAACTCACGCACCGAACTTAAGGCATACTTGATTTTAAATTGAACCAATACAGTTAAATAGTTTATCTCAAACGTTCCCCATAAGTCATGAGGGACCAGAAAGAAGTTGTTTGAAGAAATAAGTTGTTTGAAGGGAGGCCAGTTTTCTAACTTAAATCAAAGGGTCTTCATCCTCAACACAGCAAGCATTATCTCAACCCTCAACTAGAAATGCCACCTTTATAGTCATTACGAAGTAACAATTTTTTGCGTGCCAACTAGTCTACACTTATCATTTATTCTTTTTCTATCTTTTTCTTCTTTTCTCAATTCTATCTTTTCTATTCTTATCTCTCTATAAATAGATGTAGAATTAGTGTAAACGCCAAATTTTCCCTTTTTTTTTTCAACCATAATACATTTCACATCTTTTATTTTTCTCTCTTTCTTTTCTTTTTTCTTTCTATCTCTAAACCTCCCTTGCTCTACCCCAAATTCCAACCCATGGTTGACGTGAACTAACATTATTCGTATATCGTAATAAACCATGGTATCCAAGACTAATTGTATATGACAAACTTGTATATTATATTAAATTTGGCAATTCGGTAGAAGAGTGGCGAATATTATTCTTCTACTTATAAGACGACTTTGAAGTTTACTATATGCAAAGTTGCCAATGAAAAGCTTTGGCCTCATCTCTGTCTTCTACATATTCAAAGTCCCTTGGTCATTTCCTTTCACCTAATCCATCCATGTCTTCCTCAAGATCTAATCCCAGTACTCCAAAGTGGATCTACGATGTCTTTTTGAGCTATTGTGCTGATGACTCAGGTAAATATTTTGCTTCACTTCTCTACACCGCTCTCATAGAGGCTGGAGTTCATGTTTTCAGGGACGATGATGATGATGAGCTCAGAAGTGGAGATCAGATAACACCCTCAGCGCTTCATGCAATCGGAGTGTCTAGAATTTCCATCATCGTTTTCTCAAGAAATTATGCCTCTGAGTGGTGTATGCAAGAGTTGGAAAGAATAATGGAGTGCCGCAGAACTCTGTTTCAGAATGTTCTCCCTGCATTCTATGAAGTAGATCGCTCCGAAGTATCTCAGCAGGAAGGTGCGTTTGGGGAAGCTTTTGATGATCTTGTGCAAAGAATCATGGTGGAGGAAGACAAGTTGAAAAGTTGGAGGCGAGCTCTTAGGAAAGCTAGCAAAATACCAGAATTTATCATGGCAGAATCAAGGTAATAAAGTCATGTCTTCAGTTCACACTTCACACTCGGTGCTTGTTTACTGTTATGAATTGCTAGTCTAGTCAGGATAAAATAGTTAGATTTATACTCCAACATGAGAATCCCAAAAGTCTCAGTACAAATGGCTTACTATTGAAAACAAGATCATTCCTAGCCAACACAACAGACCAAAAAATAGCAAATGGAATAAAGTTTTGGGTCGGTGACCTCTGCTAGATAGCATTTGAAAATGGGTCTTGACTGCTATGCTATAAGGAAATAACGTTGCGTCTTCACTAACACCTAGTTTTGGCGTAGTGGTAAGTGCGTGATCCAAAAAATGGTACCAGAGCAGGTTCCGTGTTTGAATCCCACATAAGGCATGATGTGCAGCTAGGTTGGCTGATAGGTGCTAAGGGGGGATGGCTGGGCCGGTAGGCCAGCATCCTCCCTACTAGATTGCGTTCGAAATGGGGCGCTGGATGCTACACTATAAGGAAATAATGTTGCGTCCTCACTAACACCAATTGGTTTTGGCGTAGTGGTAAGCGCGTGATCCAAAATAAGGCCCCAAATCAAAGCATGAATCGTGCCAGGGGCGACCCAACATCAGCCTTTCCGCAACATGACATAACTCATAGTGGCCACACACTTTTACAATGAATGAAAAGATGATTCGTTGTTACGCATATAAATAGGGATTGGCCTTGTAAATGAGATATGTTGAATATTGTTGAGATAATGAAACCCTTTCTATCCCTTTATTCTCTCTTCTCTCTCCCTATTCCCTCTCTTGTCCCTCTCTGAGATTCTGGTTGTATCATTGGTATCAGAGCACCGATCCGGTGCAACTGAACCAGAAAATCAAAAAGAAAAAAATGGAAGCGTGGTGGATTTCATTCGAACAGATGTGCGAGAAGAACAAGCGAGAAGATGAAGAAAGACGCCGGCGTTTGGAAGCGGCAGCGGCGTACGAGAGACACGTCGCAGAATACGAGCGGTACATGGCGGCATATGAGCGGTACGAGGCGAAAGCAGCGGCGGAGGCCGTGCGTATCGCCGAGGAAGAGCGCGCGGCGGCGGCGCGAGAATCGTCGTTTGAACGATTCTGCACAGAACTCACAACGACGGTGACGGTTGAGGCTGAAACTGTCGCGGTGGAGGACGTGTCGGCGGTGGAACGCGAGGCAGAGGTACTCTCGGTGGCGGAGCGTGCGACGACGGTGAGGGAGGCTAAACTCGAAGTCGTTCCGGAGGCTGAGGGCGTTGCGGCGTCGAAGGTGCCGGCGATTCAAGAAAATGAAGAAACAAAGCGTCCGATCTCTGTCCAGAAACTGCAGATCGGGTCTTCCATGGCGATTCCGGCCCAAAGCGGCGGCGAATTGGAGTTCGTCAGAGTCGTCGTTCCTCCAATTGGTGATTCCAGATTCGCAATGTTGCAAATCAAATATCTAGGGTTCGTGGTTTCACCAATAATTGTGGATTTTGAGAGTGACGGAGGAAGAAGGCCTCCAAGGAAGCCACCAGACGTGTTTCTTCCCGGCGGAGACCCCTGCTGCTTAGTCAGGGATCGTTACCTTCTGATCTTGTCCAACCGTCTACCAGCGAAGTCGTCAAATTCGTTCTTGTGTGGCGGTGCTTTTGCAGTCGTTGCCGGAGGTTCTTGCTTGCTGGTCATGGCGCACCAGCCACCGGCGAAGCCTCCGGATTCGGCGGAGGACGGCGGCGAAAGAAAGGAAGATGACGGCGTGAAAGGCTCGATACTCGCTGTTACAGTGAAGGGGAAGAAGCCACAAAAGAGTGGGTGCCTTCTGAACCCCTCTTCCATTCGAGTGGGTCAAGCCCAAGCTGCTCAAAGAGGGAATTGGGCCTTGCTGGAGTTGGGTGAGATGGGCCTGGATGCATGGATCAGAAAGAAGATGGGCTTGCTGTTTCATTTGTTTTTTTTTGTTATATTTGTTTCATTTCAATTTTTTTGTTATATATACCAAGCTTAACAATTGCGAACTTACTGCTGAAAAATCATATAGTAGACTGCCAGGATTTAGTTTAGTGAAAATGTGGAAGATTTAGATTCAGACTAAGGTTTTAGTTGTTTTCTGGTTTCCAATTTTAATTGACACTATGGTTGCATTTGTGTTCCAATTAAAGAATGTTAGGACCCCATTGCAAGGTATGGGACTTGAGTCCCACATTGGAAGTATGAGATTCTAATGTGGGGTTTATAAGGCCTTGGGCTCTCCAACTACAACAGCTAGCTTTTGTGGTGTGGTTCTCCCAAGGTTCTTATCAATGGTATCAGAGCCTTCCACCATGTCTCTGAGCTGCAAACGAGCGGCGCGGGTGGTGACGCCGGCATTGCAGTGTTCGCCCGGGACTAGTCAAGGGGCTAGTGCACAGCCAGCCCGCGTGGGCGCCGGGGCTGCGGAGCGTGGTGGGATGTTAGGACCCCATTGCAAGGTATGGGACTTGAGTCCCACATTGGAAGTATGGGATTCTAATGTGGGGTTTATAAGGCCTTGGGCTCTCCAACTACAACAGCTAGCTTTTGTGGTGTGGTTCTCCCAAGGTTCTTATCAATGGTATGTTACACATCATTTAGGGAGAGGGTATATATACCAGAGTCAGTTCTTGTATTTGCTATGTTGTGATTGATATCCTGTAATGGAACCCCTCTTTTCCCTGTTTCTCTATTCTTTCTCTGATTCCATCTTCTTCTTTCTCTATCTCTAATTCTATCCCTATCATTGGTATCAGAGCACCGATCTGGTGCACCTGAACCAGAAAATCAAAAAGAAAAAAAATGGATGCAGATTGGTGGAAAGCCATTGACAGGCTTGATGAATCCTTGAAGCGTTCCCATGAAGCAGCTCGCCGACGTGAAGAAGTTCGCCAGCGAGAAGAAGCGGCAGCGACGTATGAGCGGCACGTGGCCGAATACGAGCAGTACATGGCGGCGTACGAGCGGTACGAAGCCAAAGCGGCAGCAGTAGCTGAACATGAAGCCGCGGCGGAGCGCGAGGCCATGGCCGCAGAGGAGCAAGAAGCGGCAGCGGCGGTAGAACGAGAAGCGGAAGCAGAACGAGAGCGTGCTGCGGCTGAGGCTGAAGAAGATGCAGCGGAGAAGTACGAACAATCGGCGACGATCACCGTCTTCTTCGGTTCTTCAAAGGAGTTTTCGTTTGGGTTCTTGAACGAATCCAGCGTTCTTCCCAAAATCAACGCCGTTCTTCCTCAATTCAATGTCGTTCTACCCCAATTTCATGATTTAGGGCTCGAAATCGTTTTCCCCCAAATCAGCGATTTAAGGTTTGCGGTTTCGCCCAAAATTGGGAACTCTGTGCTCAGCGGCGGTGTTCTTGGTGATTGTGGTGGTGATTCAGCGATTGACGGAGCAGGAAGGTCTCCACGGAAGCCTCCAGATTCGTTCTTTTGCAGCGGCCAACTGTGCTTCTTGGCCGCAAATTCTTGGCAACCAGTCCTTCGTCCACCGCGGAAGCCGCCATACATCTACCTTTACAACGACAATCACGGTTTCTTGACCGGCGACTCTTGCAAGAAGGTGATGGGGAGGAGACCACCGGCGAAGCCACCAGACTCGGCGAAGGACGGCGGCAGAAGAAAGAGATATGAAGGCGTGAAGGGCCACCGACCTTGCTGTTGCGGCGGTGGAAGCCAAGAGAGGGTCTCGATTCTCGCTGTTACAGTGAAGGGGAGGAGGCCACAAGTGAGTGGGAAAATGCTGGACCCCTCTCCCATTCGAGTGGGCCAAGCCCAAGCTGTTCAAAGAAGGAGTTGGGCCTTGCTGGTGTTGGGTCTGGCAGGAAACAAAAAAAAAAACAAAGGCCTGGAGATGCATGTCTGTATGGGTTTAGATTTAGAAGACTATTAGGCAACTAGGAAAGTTGTTGCTACTTTTTCTTTCTCTTTCTAGTTTTGGAGCCCGTTTCAATTTTTTGAGTCTTGTTTCATTTAGTTGTTTGGATTTGTTTGAATGTTTCCTTGAGGACAAGGAAAATTTTAAGGGGAGGGATATGTTACGCATATAAATAGGGATTGGCCTTGTAAATGAGATATGTTGAATATTGTTGAGATAATGAAACCCTTTCTATCCCTTTATTCTCTCTTCTCTCTCCCTATTCCCTCTCTTGTCCCTCTCTGAGATTCTGGTTGTATCATTCGTGGACTCAGAAACAGAATACAAAATATTACACGTACCTTCATCAGAAAAGCCACGCCACGCTATATCAATTTAACTTTGGACGCCACACAATTATTCTGTGCCTGCTAAAGAAACAAGGCCACCTTCGCAGGGAGCATGAGACACAATTGCTTAGGAACATCCTACCCATCCTGAGAGAACCACCGGTCCTCCACTGTAGCACCTAGAGTTTTCACGCTATACAGACCCAAATGATCTCACTTCCAACTAAGCAAGTCTTCTCCCTCATTCTGATTAGGGACCAATGACTAAAGAGCCTGAATGAATTTATGATGTTTCTCTAGCTCCCAATAAAAAAAAGCTCGCCTGAATGACAACGATTAGGACCACACACCGCCATCCGCCACACCAACCTCTAAGAGAGCTTGCGATTTTTTATTTGACAAAGAAAAAACCCGCAAAAACTGAACCTGTATATGGGTGTCGCCATGCCAAACGTTATACCAAAAGCGTACACCACAACGCATAACGCTTGCACCCAAAACGCCAAACCCACTTCGAAAGCAAAGCCTTATTTTTCCATTTAAAAAACCCGAACCGCACACCTTTGCACACATCCTCCCATGCCAAAACCTTTGCACACACCGTCGTATTATTTTTTCCAACTCTAAAATGACACATTTTGGAGCCTTGAAAACAACCATGTAATACAAAGGGATAGCATTGAGACCAACTTTTAATAACACTAACCTGCCACTCGAGGATAAAAATCTAGAACTCCAGAATCCAAGCTTCCCTTTCATTTTTGCTATAACTGGCTTCTAGAAGACCAAGCTTCGTGGATTTTCACCCAATAGTGACCCCAAATACATAATAGGAAAGACCCCACATTAAAATTAAACTAGTTGAAATCTTTAAAGCTAGCTGAAATAGCTAAAAGTTGAAAAGTTACCTTATTAGAAAAAAAAAATGTTTAATAAAACTAGTTTAAAAAAGTTATAAGCTACTAAATAAGCTGATTTACCAAACTCTTTAAGGTTCCGTTTGAAAGAGCTTATTTGATAGCAAAAACGCTTATGTCAGTGTTTGGGAGAGCTTATGCCAATAGCTTATGACATACCATAAGCTGTTTTGAGTTTATGCTCATAAGCTACTCATGATAGCTTATGAAAAATAGTTTATACGTATATATAACTTATTTTCAATTTATTTCAATAATTTTTTAAAATAATTTATGAATAAGCGCATATGTAATATATGAATATTTGTCGAAATAAAAACTTTTCCATAACAGTAAACTAAATGACACAAAAGGAAGTGCTGAATAACATTACTTTTATTAATACTGAGAAAATGTTGATTACATCAAATTAAGCCAAAAGGGAAAGTAACATCCTAGCCTTTCCCGAGTCCATCACACATGAATATGATGACTTTAAGAAGACATTAGACCCTAAAAAGGTAAAGACACGACCTCACCAAAATCTCAAGTACAGACTCATCACACAAGCTTAATTAAGCTGTTTTATGACCTTAAGCTAGTCAAATGAGTTTTAGCTGAAATATCATGTCAAACATAACTTATAAACAATTATATTTATAATGGTTTTTTTACTTTAATAAAAAAAAATTATAATGTTTTTTAAATTACTTTCAAATTCCAAGTGTAAGGAACGTGATTCTACGAACAAGACATGCTGGTCAAGAAAACATTCTCGCAGAAAGGGTTTAGGAATTGGTGAAGAAGCTGGACTTGGAGTTTGACGAGGAAGCTAGCGCTTCGATTCCGGAGTTAAGAATCATGACCAGAAAATGGGTAATCTGGAACATGAGGGGTTTGGGTGGTCTACGAAGAGGAAGTCTTCAAGAAATTTGTCTCCGCTTGAAGCCACAAATAGTGTTGTTCGTGCAAGAAACTAAGCTAAGCAGCGTTAGGAACAAAAGGGGGTGGGGGTGGGGATGCATTCTTCTTCAGGCCAGTGTTCAGTCAATTGAAGGTATGTGCATCTTTGTTATATCTATGCCCCAAGTATTGCTGCTGAGAGGAGAAAGCTTTGGGATGAATCAGAGCCTGATCTAGTTGGCAAAGGAAATATGTTAATTCCATATCATTTAGTTTGAGGTTGTGTAATTTGGATTGTCTTTCAACTTGTGGGTGGTTCTGCAATCATCTTTTTTTTTGTGTGGATTTTTTCAGCTTTACTAATTGGAATGAGTTGGTGTTTCAAATGCTGGTGGCTATATTACAATGTAAATTTTGCAGCTTTACTTATACCCTTTTCTGCTAGCTTATTTGGTTTGGGTGTTTTTTAAAATCTATTTCATGTCATTCTATTTAGATGGAGAGGTCTTGTTATATCTTTACTAACTTGAGAGTGTTTTGTTTTCAAGATGCTTGGAATATGAATAAGCTGTTTGAAAAAGAAAAATTAGAATTAGATATTATTTGAGTATTTTTCTAATGTTACATAATATACTTTCAAAAAAAAAAACATAATATACTTTCAATCGGCACTTTTTTTGTCGATTTTTCTCCATTAGTATCAGTATTTTATCAACACTAACATTTTACTAATTTATGAAACAAAATTATCATAAGAAATCTATATAGTGGGCATGATAATTTGAATTTAAGGAATCTATATCCTGCAGTGTTCTTAGTTCACTTCGAAGAATGGAGATAGTTTCATATGGTTATATATCTTCACATGATTATGCACTTACTCCTTGCCTCGTATTTTATAGGACCGTAAACGTGGAAGTCAAGGTAGCAGTTAATTTAGTTAAGGCAGGTTTGAGAGACTACAAAGACTGGCTTGTTGCTGACTATCAAGTTGGGGTAGAATCTCGTGTGCAAGATGTGATTCGACTGCTGAACAGCCATCAATCACAACATCCTCTACTACTAGGGATATGGGGGATGGGAGGGATAGGTAAAACATCCATTGCCCAAGCCGTTTATAATCAAATTGGTTGTGATTTTAAGGCTAAGAGCTTCCTCCGAAATGTCAGGGAAGTTGGCAAACGGCATAATGGCTTAATTTCTTTACAGCAACTGCTTCTTTTTGAAATATTCAAAACAAGAAAAGCACAGATAGGTACAATTCAATCAGGAGAAAAGATACTGTGGGAAAGACTTCAAGATAGAAAAATACTTGTTATACTTGACGATGTGAATGAGTCGGAGCAGCTAAATGCTTTGTGTGGAAGTCGTGAATGGTTTGGTCCAGGTAGCATAATAATCATTACCACCAGAGATAGACGTCTCCTCGTGATGCTTGGAGTTGATCACGTGTATAGAGTGCCGGAACTAGACCAAAGGGAGTCTCTTTAGCTTTTTAGTTGGCGTGTATTCCAGCAAGCAAGTCCTAAAGAAGATTTTGTTGAATTTTCTACAAATATAGTTGCTTGCTCTGGGGGATTGCCACTTGCTATTGAAGCCCTTGGTTCCTTAATGTTTGGAAGGTACAGAGATGTCTGGGAGAGTTTGTTACATAATATCAAAAGAAGTCTCATTCCTGAAGTAAGAAAAATTCTGGAAAGAACTTTTGATGATTTAGAAGATATGGAGAAAATAGTATTCCTTGATATAGCATGCTTCTGTATCGGGATGGACCTAAATGATGTAATATCGATGTATACATCTCCAACAGAGGTTGCAATAAGTGTTCTTCAAGACAAAAGCCTTGTAACTGTTGATGAGAACTACAAGCTTGGAATGCATGTTCTGCTGCAACAAATGGGAAGAGAAATACAAAAGGAGGAGTCGAAGAAAGTGGTTGATCAGGTTCGTAGCGGGGTATTGCAAGTTCTTAGGGCTTAATTTAGTTAGTCTTTGTTGGCAAGTTTAGTTTTGGAGGGGAACTAATGAAGGAGGGTTATGAGAAGCTCTCCCTTTGTTTGAGAGTTTTTTAAAAAGGGGAAAGAGTTTGGAGAATTTTTGAAAACCTTCTTAGAAACCCCTCTAATATTCTATTTTAGTTATGTTGTGGATTTACCCAAATTGGGGGCGTTTTTAGAATTTTAAACTTCCAAACAAGGGGAACCTAGCTCTCTTCTCTTTTCCTTCCCCTCCCTCCCTAAAAAACTCATTGGCTTTGTTTGCAAGTTTAATTTTGGAGTGGAGGCAAGTTAAAGATGAGACTTATGAGAAGTTCTCCCATTGTTTGAGAGTTTTTTAATAAAGGGGTAAGGGTTCCAGAACTTTTGAAAACCTCTCCGAAACTCTGCTCTAGTTATTTTGTGGAGTTTCTCCAAATTGGGTGTTTCGTGGAATTTTGAGCTACCAAACAATGGGAGGGTTTACACTCCCTTCCCCTCCTCTTCCCTTCCCTTCAAAGCATTACCTTCCTTCCCTTAAAAACTCTCAGATAAAGCCTTATTATAAAAACATATGCCACTGGAAGCAAGGTGGACATTATTTTTAATGAGTCAGGCGGTGGTATTTGGTTTTATAACTACCACAAGAACTTCAAAATTTGTTCTTAATTGAAAATTAGTAACCAATTGCCGGTCTAAGACCTCATATTTCATGTTAGTCGCATACAAATTTTAGGTAAAGCTATATCTAAGCGCTCTTTGATTTTTGCATTTCAATTTCAGCCAAAGATCTACGATGTGTTCTTGAATTTCAGAGGGGAAGACAGTCGTGCAAAATTCATTTTACATCTCTATGCCTCTCTTCAAAATGCCGGGATTAATGTTTTCAGAGATGATGATGAGATTCAACGGGGAGATACGATCTCCGTCTCACTACTGCGAGCTATCAGAAATTCTAGAATTTCTATCGTTGTTTTTTCAAAATATTATGCTAATTCAAAATGGTGCATGCTAGAGTTGGAGAACATTATGGAAACTCGCAGAACCATGGGTCTGGTGGTTGTGCCAGTTTTCTATGAGGTAGATCCCTCAGATGTACGTCATCAGAGAGGTGATTTTGGAAAAGCTTTTGAGGATCTTATAACAAAAACCTCGGTGGATAAATTCATGGTGAAGAATTGGAGGACAGCTCTCCTTGAAGTTGGTGGCATGGCAGGTCTTGTCATCATAAACTCCAGGTAAGTTAATTTGAATTTAATATCTATATACTTATGATATGAAGTTATGAACAAATTTACACATAAATAATTAAATACTTTTTTAGCTTTTAATTATGATTTTTTTTTTTGAAAGCCAATAAATATTATTATAATAATTTAGGCTTCAGAACAACCCTTTCAAATAGGATTATGGGAAAGATGACCCACCAATACATTAAAACAAAGAGAACACCAAATCAAAAACAATGTTACAATTGTAACTACTTACTACTACCATATCACCAAATACTACGATATCACCCCCCTCATCACGTGTCACCTCAGATGTCATTGTGTCTTTGTCTACCTCTTCATCATCTCCATCCTTGGACTGGTTGTCGGAATTATCCACTTACCCTGTGTGTTCATCCCTGTATGATGAGAACGAGCTAATATTTTAAGCATATGAACATTAGAAATATGATCTTAATTGGTCCCACTAATGTATTGTTCATTGCTAAAACTTTTTTCTTGATGCATTTTTCTTTCGTAATTTCTTTTCTTTCCTTTTATGATTTCTAATTTTAATTAATTCTATCTATCATTTTGTGTTTTTAATTTTTTTTCCTTTATAATTTATATAATTATTTGTAACATTTGTTTTGCTTTAACAATATTAGGTATTACTTTTTCTATGTAAGTTCTATTTTTAATATTTTTAAAATAAATGTGATATTCTATGACCAGGAAGTTAATTGTGCTATATTAATTTTAACTCAAAACAATAGAAAATTTTCACAGAAGAAACAGGGATGAAACTACTTGTAATTAAAAGGGGTGATCACCCCCCTGTAAAAAAAAATCACTTTATATCCTGTACTAAAAATAGGTACAGCCCCCAAGTAAAAAAAAATAGCCTCCTTATCATAAAATAAACCAAAAGCTTTCTAAAGAGGCGAAAACTACTGCTCTGGACCTTTCCCTCCTAATCAAAATTTCAGAGGCTGAATAAACCAATAAAAATGAACCGTTAAAGTTGGCCCAAAGGAAACAGAAAAATGAATTGTTATTATAATTTATAAGAGTTATTACCCAATGGTTTTACTATTTCATAGTTTAAATTTTAAAAAAGAAAATAGAACTTTCACCCTCAATATCAAGCTACACCAAGAGATATTGAGAAAGAAATAGAAATGAGAGATAAGATGTGTGATGTGATAGAAAAATAAGAGATAGATAAGAATATAAAGTGAGTAGAAATGAGATGGAAGAGAAAGTGGAGTGTGAATGAATAATAACCCTTCCAAAAAGCAATATCAACAATCATTTCCTCTACATTCTCTTGCTGCTGGGTTTACATTCAAAGACCCACGAGCTGAAGAGAAAATGTTTTCTCCTTTCCAGATTTAGCAGGATGGGGAATTTAGTGGGTTACAGGTTCGCTGGGGGAGGGGTATTTTTCATAAATTTCAGGTTGTGTTTGGAAATCCGTTTGATTTCAGTTAAATTTATATTAAAGGGAAATCAAGAATCTAAGAACTGTATATTCTTCATGATTGAAATGAAGTGGTACTATTTTGTGTAAGTTTTTTCTTTGTACCTGAAGTTGTTTTAGACTTTTAGTGTATGGGATATATGATTTGTCTTTCATTGAACCAAACTTATACAATTGCTAATAGTAGAAGTTAAGCATTGTAAATGTTATTTAACATGTCCTAAATTTTTCGCCCCCCTTACCTATTTTTTCTTGCTCCGTCCCTGAAAGAAATATACATCAAAGAAACATATTCTCCTGAACCTCAAACACTAAATAGTGTATTCATATAGTGGTAGTTTATTATATTATATTTTTATATATGTTACAAATTATGTATGTGTTTCCCTGCAACTTAAAATTTCTCGTAGTCACTATCGTGAATATGTTCACATTTCACAAGGATACATGCGGACCTATCAGTTTTTCATAATTAATTCTCTTCTTTTGATACCACCACAGATTGTAAAATGGTAATATAATTGTTTATGCACTTATTCTAAGGTTCAAATATATTTTTTCAGGAATGAAAGTGAGGATATCATGAAAGTAGTTGAAGATGTTACCGATTTGCTAGGCAGGTCAGACATTATCGTTGCTGACCACCCAGTAGGGGTTGACGCTCGCGTTCAAAATGTGATTCAACTATTAAAAAGCCAACAATCCAAAGATCCTCTATTACTTGGGATATGGGGGATGGGGGGGCTGGGTAAAACTACCATTGCCAAAGGTGTGTATAATCGAATTCGTCATGAATTCGAGGCTAAGAGCTTCCTCCTGAATGTCAGAGAAGTTTGTGAACAAAATAATGGCATAGTTTCTTTGCAACAAAAGCTTCTTTCTGATATCTACAAAACAACCAAGATAAAGATAGATACAGTTGAATCGGGAAAAGAAGAACTGAAGAGAAGGCTCAGCCAAAAGACAATATTTCTTGTGCTTGACGATGTGAATGATGAAGAACAATTGGATGCTTTGTGTGGAAGTCGTGATTGGTTTGGTTACGGAAGTAGAATAATCATCACAACAAGATATGAAAATATAGTTAAAAAGGAGTTTGGAGTTGAAGTTGTGTATAGAATAAAAGAAATGGACGACAAGGAGTCTCTTGAGCTTTTTAGTTGGCATGCATTTAAGCAACCAAGTCCTGAAGAAGATTTTGTTGATCTTTCTAGCGATGTAATTAAATACTGTGGGGGGTTGCCGCTGGCTCTTCAAGTAATTGGGTCCTTTTTGTTGACTAGGAGGAGGATAACAGTGTGGAAGAGTGTACTGGAGAAACTCAAAATGATTCCCAATAAAAAAGTTATGGAGAAGCTTAGAATAAGTTTTGATGGTTTAAGTGATGATGATGTTAAAGAAATATTCCTTGATATAGCTTTTTTCTTTATCGGGATGGAACAAGATGATGTGATTGAGATATTAAATGACTGTGGGCATTTTGCAGAAATTGGAATAAGTGTCCTTGTACAACAAAGCCTTATAACTATTGATAGGAAGAACAGGATTGGAATGCATGATTTGCTACGAGACATGGGAAGAGAAATCGTCCGC
This sequence comes from Lotus japonicus, assembly GCF_012489685.1. Lineage (NCBI taxonomy): Eukaryota > Viridiplantae > Streptophyta > Magnoliopsida > Fabales > Fabaceae > Lotus > Lotus japonicus. The sequence goes on along the minus strand of NC_080043.1, from coordinate 31,965,173 downwards.
GAAAAATCAGCTGAAGAGGGCAAGGAGCCTAGTAGATTATGGCGTTACAAGGATGTAGATTTTGTATTATCCAAAGATACTGTGAGAACTTATTGCATCTATTATTTTTGTTTCTAAATTATCTGGAGCCAGAGGATGCTAAATGCCCATTGATAAACCAGTTATTTCTTGTCCTATTTTCTCAGTAATTGTGAATATTATCTTGCTTGTGAATCGTCTTGTGCAACTAATTGTATTCAGTTACTCTAATAGATTTTTAAATGCCATTTTCCTAAGCTGTGTCATTTTTTTCGCTGATTTTGTTTCGCAGAGAACAGTGGATGTTCGGGGACTGACTTTGAAGTCTCCAGAAAAGGATACAACTTATAAGTTGGAAGGCAAAGCATTTGAGAAGATGGATAAACTTAGATTGCTTCAACTTACTGGCGTGAAAATTGATGGAGATTATAAGTATCTTTCAAGAGATCTTAGATGGCTTTGCTGGCATAAATTTCCTTTAAAATATACACCACCAGACTTTCATCAGAATAGTCTAGTTGCCATTGACTTCAAATATTCCAATCTGGAACAAGTTTGGAAGAAGTCCCAGGTACGAGTAAAATTCTTTTTTATATATTTAAAATTTGGAAATTTGATATATGCTGGTTGGTGAGTGGGGTCTTGCTAGGAGCAAAAATTATTATGATATTTCAGTCACTGATTTTAAATATCTCTTTGAATGATTTCGTACATAAATATAAACAGTGTGTTTGTTTGATGATGGAATGCCGAGAGAGAGAGAGAGAGAGAGAGGTTACCAACTGTGTTTGGTATGTTGTGAGACAGACAGAGAGAGAGAGAGAGAGAGAAATAAGATTTGGTTCCAAGCACTTTTAGTTTTAGGAGTCTTAGCCAAAGTGGAGAGGAATGTGAGAGTGGTGATTAATTTTTACCTTTAGGATAAAAATGTCATTTGACATAAACAAATCTTCTCTCTTTCCATTCTCTGTTCATCAAACAAAGCGAGAAAGAATCCACGTCATTCTTTCTCTTCTCTTTCTATCTTACCAAACAACTTACAAAAATCAACGAAAAAATAGTGGGGGGAATGTTGACTCGGGGATGGAAGAGGAGCGTCTGGGGTGTCCAGCAAGCCAAACCACCTGACCTTGAAGGTGGAGGAAAGGTCAGTTCCAGGGACAGAGTAGCAAGGGGACACTCTTCAGCCTCGCCCAAGGGGAAGGTTGATCTGTTAGCACATAAGTTGGTGACGAGTGATTTTGAGGCAGTGAATAAGTTGCTTCCACGGTGCCATGTTTATGACACCATTTTTAAGTAGTTGTCATTTGATATAACATGCTCCGATGTCAAATAAGATAAATTTGCCTTGTTTAAATTTAGGTGCTTTATGAAAAATACACTCAAGTAAAAAACATTAACTTCACTAAATATTTCTATTTAAGAAATAATACACTAAAGTTAATAGCAAGAATTCTCTATGCTCGTTAGTCGTTAGAGCTTTCTCTCAACTTTTCTCTTGTTATTCTCTATCTCACGTACTCTGCATATTTCAATGGAATGATACCTATACTAATTGGAAGATGCTAATTTCTAGCTTTCCATAAATTGTTTCCATCCAACATCGTAGGAGTCTAATCTTGGAACAACTCTTTTTTTTTTTAACTTTTCAAAGCAAACTAATAGTGACAACCTTGTTTGAAAATTCCAACTGCCAATTTTAATTTCTAACAATATATCAATGGCGGGTAAAAGTTTTCACTTGAGTTTTTTATATCTTGTCCATCCACTTACGGGTCCCGGACCATATGAGACACCAGCGTGACTAAAAAAGTAAAATGAATAATACATATCTTTCCGGGACATTTTAAACCATTGGACATCTTTGAATCATACTTTTTTATTTTTCATCTTTTTTTCCTATGCTGCTTTTCTAACAAAGTGGTTTCAAATTTCTTTCTACCAGATGCTGAAGAAGCTCAAGTTTCTGAATCTTAGTCATTCTCCTAACTTGAGACAAACTCCAGACTTTTCAGACTTACCAAATCTTGAAAAGCTAGTACTGAAAGGTTGTACTAGTTTGTCTTTGATTTCTCATACTATTGGAAATCTCAATAAACTGCTTCTGATAAATTTGAAGAACTGTACCAGCCTTCATTCACTTCCAAGAAGCATCTATAAGTTGAAGTCGTTAAAAACTCTCATTTTGTCTGGATGTTCAAAAATTGACAAGTTGGAAGAGGATATAGAACAAATGGTATCTTTAACCACCCTGGTTGCAGATAACACTGCTATAACAAGAGTTCCCTTTGCTGTAGTAAGATCAAAAAGCATTGGATATATTTCTTTGTGCGGCTATGAAGGGTTCTCACGTGATGTATTTCCATCAATTATACAGTCTTGGATGTCTCCAACTAATAATATTTTATCCCAAGTTCAAACATCTGCTGCAGGGATGTCCCTTAACCTCTTGGATGAAGAAAAAAGTAGATCCTATGGTCTATTACATGCTCTTAAAGATCTTTCCAAGCTTCAACGCCTTTGGGTGAAGTGCGACTCAGAAGTTCAGCTGAATCAAAGTGTAGAAATAATTTTGGATACACTAAAAACCACAAATTTTGGGGAATTAGAAGGAACACCAAGCACATCTCATGTCTCAAACAATAGTTCTGCTTTAATTGATTGTCACAGCCAAGTTCGCATATCAGGGTCAAAAAATTCCTTGACTTCTCTTTTGATACAAATGGGAATGAACTGTCATGTCACCAATATTCTCAAAGAAATCATTTTACAGGTTCTCTCTCTCTCTCTCTCTCCCCCCCCCCCCTCTTTACACACATGCTACCGTTTCTTTATAATGTTCTATTTAGAAATACAAATGAGTTTGTGTTATACATTACAATTTTAAATAATTTTATAGACTCTTTACTCACTCATTCATTTAAATAAGTTATAGAATCATTTTTATAAATGTTCACTGTGCAGAAAATGAACCCCATCGGGTCGGGTTTACTTCCAAGTGACAACTATCCTGATTGGTTAGCATTCAATAGTGGATGTTCTTCTGTAACTTTTGAAGTCCCTCAAGTGGATGGGCGTAACTTGAAGGCAATCATGTGCATTGTCTATTCTTCTTCCTCAAACAACATCACATCAGAAGGCCTGAAAAGTTTGTTGGTGATAAATTGCACAAAGAACACCATTCAGCTCTATAAGAAAGATGCATTAGATTCCTTCGATGAAGAGGAGTGGCAGAAAGTAGTATCGAATATAGAACCTGGTAATGAAGTGAAGGTGGTTGTTGTTTTTGAAAATGGATTCACTGTGAAGAAGTCAGTTGTTTATCTCATATATGATGAACCAATTGACAAAAAGGCAGAGCACTACTGTGAGCCAGATAAGAATGTTGCTATTTCCGGTGGTGATGAAAATGTAAGTAATAATAGTCTAACCTTATGCACATTCTATATGAATGTTGTTTTTCGTTATTTTTATGCAAGCAGCTCAGTTACCTCATAAATTTGGTAATAGTTGTAGGACACAATGAACTGCTTCAACTGTTAGAATGGATTAGAATGAGCACCTTTGAACTTTAATTTTATTTGTTCTCACCGTATTGTTTCATTCACGAGGTTCTGTTTCTCTTTGTTTATGGTATTAGAGATTTGTTAGACTCTTTTCCATACTTCCTTCCTGTGTTCGAGCCGTTCTGACTTCAAAGCCTTTCTGGTTGATTGGTCTAGCTGTTATCTTGATTTGGTCTCGCTACTTCTCTAACCAGCGATGGAGACATAAACCCATTTTAAGGTACTACAAACCCATCTTTTTTTGGTTTCCCAAAACATTTGCATGTTAAGAATCATTTTTTTTATGAAATCCTTTTAAGCTATCTATCATAAGTAAAAGGTTATCATCCATTTGATTTGCAGTATATATTTTTTATTTTGGGTTTATATTAGTTCCCTCTAAACCATAACTTTGAATTTAGATCTTGGTTACTCATTTCCCTTTGGAATTCATGATTGTATGCTACTATGCAGAGTGAAGCTTTGTATCAATAACGATTTGATTTCTAATATTTGAGATGCTTCCTGTTACTTTATTGTGTGTGAAGAGGTGGGATGAAGAAAATGAATCAATCTGTCTTTGAAAGATGGGTTGATGCATACCAACAGGGCATTTATTCCAAGTACTTCAAATTTCTAAAAGTCATTGGACGAGTTTGCAAAACAAGAAGAGCATAAACTGATTGAACACAATGGTGTTCAAAGCCTTACTGGTTCGGTCTGGCTGGTATCTTGATTGGGTCTTGCTGCTTTTCTAACCAGCAATTGAGTTGTAAACCCATTTCAAGGTACGAACCCATCTCTTTTTCTTCCGCATGTCATTTATACATTCAGAACAAATTTTTGATATCTGTGATATACTTTTAGAGTTTTGATACATACACACCTCGTTTTCTCTCCCCATATCAATTCACTTACTCTCTCTTCATATCTCTCTTATTTTTCTATCACATCACTCTTTTTTCCTTCTTTTCTTCATATATTACTTAGGTGGAGGTCATATGTGAAGATAACTTTTTCCATACTTTTAAGCTCTCCTAAGAAGCTATCAATCATTAGTAAAAGGCTACCGTCCATTAATTTATCTTGAACGTTCTTTCTTTTGGGCTTATAATAGGTCCCTCTGTCGGAACCATAACTCTAACTAGATTCTGATTACTCATTTTCCGTTGGAATTCATGATTGCATGCTATTAATGCCTAGTAAAGCTTTTATCAATAATGATTTAATGCGAATATTTGAGGTACTTCCTGCTACTTTATTGTTGTGTATGAAGGTAAATGTCCACTGACAGCGCTCAAGAATCCAATAATCAAGTAGTAAGTGCTTAAACTCCCCCGGGTGATGTCCACCTGGATATGATGAGGTGGGATGAAGAAAAAGAATCAACCCTTCCATTATGGATTGGTTGATGCCACCATCAGTGCATTTATTCTGAGTATTTCAAATTTCTGAAAGTCTTTGGACGAGATTGAAAAGCAAGATGAGCAGAAACTGATTGAAGACAATTATTGGCAACAAGAAAAGGGAGGGAGTAAAAAGCGAGGAATGTTTTTCCAATCGAAATTAATTAGTCCAACATTCAGTATCTTCCTTAGACCTTCATGTCAATTTTTGTGTCATTGTAGTTGATAGCTACTTAGCTGTGTTTTACATTTCGTTTTCTTTCAAGTCCACTTATGTTAGTATCTCTTTTATTTGAAAACTCAAGAGTGTTGAATGTAGAATATGTTATTTCTAAGCAATGATTGAACAAATTGACTACATTGTTGGGGATTTACATGCACTCATGCAATTGACTCAGCTATTATCACTTGAATTATCTTTTTTATTATTTTTTCACGATGATGGATCCTCCCTTGGTCAGTTTTCCGCACACTAGCGGATGGAACAAATAATTGTGTGGGACTCAGCAGGATTCTTCTTTCCTCTCACTTTTCATGACAAACCAAACGCATGGAAACTATTTTTTCTTACACTACTTTTTCCTCCTCTGATTTTCAATATAACCAAACAGAGCAATAGTGATGCATGTTTGCCTATAGAGGGAGAACCTAGGATGGAGTCTTCTATGGAAAGTTTATTGGAGTAATCTTTCAAGACTTGACTTCCATTATAGCTTGTATAGATATTATTTTCCTATTTTTGGTATGTTCTTTGCTTTTTGGGCTGCTATTTAATTTAACCTACATAGAACTTAGTGTTTTTTATTGTATTTTATGTTGAACTTGTATATGGGCCAATCATGTTTAGGTTTGAGCTTTTGCGTCTGCATAGAGTTAGGATTGAGCTTACGAAATGTTTATTAGCTTATTAGGTTTTGGACTAGTATAGTGGTCCAATTAGTGGTTTGGGCTTTTTTCGCAAAGATGGGTCTAGCCCACTTTATGTGCACGCCTTTTGAGGCTCTCACTGTAAAAAAGGAGTTATCTTTGTATTTTGGGTCAACTTAAGTCATATTTTGAGAATTCTCATATTTGTGAGTGTTTGTGAACATAGTTTATCTCTACTCTGTTGTCTCTTGAGAAAAACTTTGTGAGAATTATAAATGTGATCCACTTGTGACTTCTCTTTTATTAGTATTGGTTTCTATTTATTTTAACATGAATGTATTTTCATGTAAAATATTCAGCAGTATGAAAAAGCTTAGATCGTGCCATGTAGGCAAAACGCCCGAGGGAAGGACACGGGGTGCAAGAATTTTCTTGGAGCAGAGCTATTATGGTGATTCCACTTGATGTGTATGAAGGTAAAGTTTGGATTGTATACTATATATAGATATTAAAAATATAAATAAAATGGAATTGTGAATTTGGTACAAAATCCAAAACAAAAATAACAGGAGATAGAAAAGAGTACAAGGATTTTGGTACATTTATTGTCCTCCGATTGAGAACAATATATGCTAAATGAATGATGTGGTTGTCTAAGGAGCTATGATTCACATAAGTAATGAACTCGTGATCGATGAGTACTTCACTTCGGCTTGCTTATTATTTAGTGAAGGAAATAGGTTATTGCAATGTTATTGATAGTACCGATGGATTAGACGCTTGATTCGTCGGTTATGGGGGTGCTTCTCACAAAGACGAAACATAATTGATGCCCCAAACGCTAAAGTAGGTGACGCGAACAACGCATGACTACTGAAGTAAGAGACGAAGAAGTGAACGACACTAGGCTAATGAGGGGGAACTCTGGTGGTTAATAGATGGTTCAAGGGGGAACTCTGGTGGTTGCTACGGGTTTAGATAATTAATAATGAATTTTGATTTTTTAAACAATATAATTTTTTTCAGTAAATAAATAATTACACAGTAATAATTACAAATAAGTCTGAGGCTAGAAAAGAGAAATTGAAACAGGTGTAGGGACTAAAAATGCAAAGTAAAAAACTTTCTAGTCAAACTGATGACATGTTAAAAAAGTTACACTAGTCATCTCTCTATTAAGCCATGTAAGGGAGGCATGACCACACTCTCTTAGAAAGTGGTTTGAGAGAATTTCGTTGAGACAAATGTGCTGACTTTTAAAAAATTGAACCAATGAGTTGTTAGAAATGTGCTTAAAAGAGTATGGGCCTGTTTGATAACCCTTTTTAAAAACTGTTTTCAGTTTTTGAAAATTAAAAAACTGAAAACTTGCTTGGGTGATAAAAATCTGTTTTTAATTCTAAAAACTGTTTTCAATTTTCCCTTTCAATCTGTTTTTAAGATTGTGAAAGAATTGATAGATTGGATTTTTATAATTATATTTGTCTTCATGATGATCTATCTCTCATGCTCCCCTTTTTTATCCATTTCATTGTCTACTCGTTTATCATAACTATAAGAGGGTGGGTGGGTGGGAGGGAGGTAAGATGTCCGGGTTGGGAAGAAGCCTTTGGATAAAAGAAAGCAACACAATCAAACAAGTTTTTTATTTTCTTAGTTTTCAAAACAGGTTTTCAAAATGATTTTACTAAACAAGTTTTCTGTTTTTTCATTTCAAAAACAATTTTCAAAACTAGAATTATCAAATAAGTTTTTTCTCCAATCTCTCCCCAAAAACAATTTCCGAGAATTGATTCATAAAACAGTTTTGAGAACCATTTTTGAAAAGGGTTAACAAACAGGCCCGATGTTGCTAGCATTTCTATACCATTAAAACCTATGGATGTTTCTTTTATGCTTTTAAAAAAGTAGTGTTCTTTCCTACTGTTTGCGTGTGTATGTCTTTAAGATGATGTGTCTGTCATGTCATGTGTGTAATTTAAAGGCTTAAATGCACTTTTGATCCCCCACAAAAGGCGAATGTGCAAACAGAGTTCCTCAACTATAAAAATAGTAGTCTTACTCCCACATGTTACCCTCTATCAACATTTTCACCTTTTTGTCAAATTTCTAACGTTTTCTTCCTACGTGGCACATTTTAATTGACGTGGAGCCTTATTAGGAGAGAGGGACGAAATCATAGAGGCATACATGTGAGCCTTACACACTCAAGTACGCAACCCCATGCATACATGTGATCCCTATACACGCAACCCCTTCTTCTTCTTCTTCAACCTTCCATCTTTCTCTTCTCCCCACTCTCTCTTCCTCCCAAGGCAACTTTATCATAGATTCGCCATGAGAGTTGAAGTATAAAGCTAATCAGAGCAATTGAAGATAGAGAGAATGAAATCAGAAGCTAATTGAAGCAATTGGGGGAACGGTTAACCAAAACCTCAAATCGATCTCAAAATTGATTCATGAATAACAACCTATAAGGAAGAACAAAAAAATCCCAAAATCAATCTACGAAATCGATTTAGGAACTGCACCAAGAAGAACGGAGCACTCTGCAGTATCAGAGAACACAGACTCTAGAGTATCAGAGAACGTTGAAGCAGGAAATGCTCTTGATATTATGTCGAAATAGTGTGCATAACATGGAAGAAGAATCGAGGAAGAGATGAACAAGAAGATAGAGAAAGGTGCACAACCAATTGTCATGGTGAATCTGTGATGAGGTTGCCTTGGGAGGAAGAGAGAATGTGGAGAAGAAGAAGGTGTAAGGTTTAGGAAAAAGGGGTTAGCGGTTTCCATCACAATATCGCCTCCGGCACGACGTTTTTGCCTCCTTCTCCTCTTCTCATTTCTCACGCTTTCAACCCTAAGATCGCCGCTCTCCATCATTCTCCTTGTCGCTCTCTTTTTTTTGGTACAGCGACTAAAAGAAACAAAAACTAAGGCCTCACAAAGGAGACACCCGCTGCATCCGCAAGGAGAAGCAAACCCAAGGCTGCCACTGGCTGCTCAACCAACACCAAGGCTTTATTCTGACTCGCGCCATGCTTAGCTAGAAAATCTGCGCACGCATTCCCTTCACGCAAAGTATGAAGAAGCTTCACCATCCAAGTCCTAGATATGAGATCCTTAATATCCCAAATCAAAGACGCATATAGATGTCTGGAAGGAGGCACAGACAAAATAAGGTTCACAGCATCTAAAGAGTCAGATTGACACTCAACAACTCGATACCCTCGCTCCCACGCAAGAGTTAAGCCCTGATGGATTCTCAGTAATTCAAGATGAAGAATACACGCATCATCTCGATAGCCAAAGAAACCACCCATCCACTGCCCCTCAGTGCTGCGGAAACAACCACCTAATCCACCACGACTAGGCACATCCCGGACGTTGCCATCCACATTAAGAACGACACTACCCGGAAGCGTTGGCAACCACTGAACCAATCTAGGCGATCCCTGGTGACCTGTCTCCAGACCTGTAAACGCGCTTACCAACTCCATGGCCAAGCTAGAGATGTTCGAATCAAGGACCCGACAAGGAAGCCACTGCATTTCCATACACCAGGTGTTGCGTCTCCTCCAAATCCACCAAAGAGTAGCCACCGCCGTAGGATCCGAGTTCTGCAACAAGCTACGAAGCCACACCTTGGAATCCATAACCGAGAACACGTTCCCCACCGTATCAAAGCCCAAACGCCTCCAAACGTCTTGAACCCGAGAGCAGTCTCTAAGACAGTGCAGCACTATCTCATCCCCGGTATTACACAGCCGAAACACCGCATCAGGCGACATTCCCCGCCGGAATCTGCACTCATTCGTAGGTAAAGCATTATGACACGCTAACCAGATGACGATAATACACTTAAGCGGAGCTTTGAGACGCCAAATCCAACCCCAACTCGACCCTGAATCCAAGGAGCCATGCCCTAGAATACCTCTGCTCTCTAGAAGCCAGTTATAGCCCGAGCTGGTAGAGTAATTCCCCGAGATGTGGCCCTTCCACCGCACCCCATCACACACACGCGCGTTGAGCCTAGCCGGAAACTGACGGATTAAGCTCCCTACGTGACCCGGAACCTGAGTCCACAGCCACTCAAGCCTCCAAACCCCATTATCCCAGATATCCCTGATTCGAAGCTCGATATCATGAATATCCACAAACGGGACTAATTGACACAGCGGAACAGGGGAACACCAGGGACGGTACCAAAGCGATGACTGGCCATCCCCAACTTGGAACTCAAAACCCGAATGGAATATGTCACGCGTCTTCAAGAAAGCACGCCACACCGGGGACCATGGTTTAGCCTCAGAAGATAAGAAACACCCTCCTGGAAAATACTTTGCTTTCATCAGACTCACCCACGGTTTCTCACAATCAGACACCAACGGCCACACCTGCTTCCCCAAGAGCGCAACGTTGTGATCCCTCGCCTTCCTGAGACCAAGACCCCCACACTTCTTTGGCTGAGCAATTCGATCCCAACCCACCAAGTTTATCCCACGACCATGCCTATCCTTCCACACAAAATTCTTCACCACAGCATCCAATCTATCACAAATACCTTGCGGCACCCACACTTGGCTCATGCAATAGGCCGGCATAGCGGACACTACCGATTGCGCAAGGGTTAAGCGCCCCGCTCTATTCAGAAGCTTACTCTTCCAGCTAGCAAGTCTGCCATTTATCCTATCAAAAATATACTCAAAGTCCCTAGCGGTAACCCGACGTTGGAAGATGGGGAAGCCAAGGTACCAACCAATATCCGACGTAAACTGGATACCGGCAATGGCAGCTATACAGTTCTTCTTCTGCAAGCTCATGCCATTACAACCCAGAATTTTGGACTTAGCCTCATTCACCTTCATTCCAGAAGCACGACAAAAGGTGTCTAAGAGGGTCTTCAAGAATCTCACTTGATTATTCCTAGCTTTCACAAAGAGGAAAACGTCATCCGCAAAAAATAAATGGGATAATCCTGGACCATTCCGCACAGTACAGATAGGATCCCATCTCCCCTGAAGGACTGCGGAGGATATTGCCGAGCTCAGCCTCTCCATACAAAGGACAAACAGGTAGGGAGACAACGGGTCACCTTGCCTCAGACCCCTCTTGGCGGCGAAAGTCTCACTACGCTCCCCATTCCAGAGAATAGACAATTGAGAAGCTGACACACACCTCATAATCAAATTAATACAAGCCTCAGGGAAACCAAAAGCCACCAAAGTCGCCTCAAGGAACCTCCAGTCAACCCGGTCATAAGCCTTCTCAAGATCAAGTTTAAAAACCAAATTACCCCCTTTCTTCCTAGCTTTCCGCTGATGATAGGCAATCTCCTGAAGGGAAATCGCATTATCACTAGTGCTCCTCCCTGGGATAAAGCTACTCTGCATGGGGCTAATGATATCATTAAGAATGGGTCGGATCCTGTTCACCAGAATTTTAGTAATCAACTTGTAGAGGACATTGCACAAGCTGATGGGCCTAAAATCCTTATACGAAGCCGGACAATCACACTTAGGGATAAGAACCACAAGAGTCTCCCCTAGCGCCGGATCCACCTGCTGCGTTTCAAACACCTTTTTGATGTACAAGAAGACATCGTCCCCGACGACGTCCCAATAAGACTTATAGAAAGCAGCATGAAACCCATCGGGACCAGGAGCTTTATAGGAGCCCATTTGCTGCAGCGCCGCAAAGACCTCATCCTTAAAAACCTCCTGAACAAGAAGAGGGACATGCTCAGACGGAATGACTGGCAAATCCGGTGTGGGAAGACAAGTAGTGTCCACATCTACAGTACCTGCAAAAAGAGATTTAAAAAAGTCAATAGCTCCTTGTTGGAACCTATCAGCATCATCACACCGCGACCCATCTGGAAGGATGAGACTCGTGATACGGTTCCTCTTCCTCCTGATAACTGTTTGAGCATGGAAGAAAGTTGTGTTTCTATCACCATATTTGACCCACTTCTCCCAGGATTTTTGGAACCAAAGCATCTCTTCCTGGGCTAGAATGTCACTATGCTCCTTCTTTAACCCCTCAAGCTGGAGAAAAAGAGCAATAGAGTCTACGGTCTCAAGCTTAGTTTGAACAGTAGCAATGCAATTCTCCACATGCTTTTTCCTCCGATAAATATTCCCAAACGTTTTCCGATTGAAGTCCACAGAATCTTCTCGGACCTCATGGAGAGCAATAGGAACACACGGCCTTCCCTTAGCCCAGGCATCAACCACTACTTTTTTGTACTGAGGGTGCATCATCCAAGCCGCTTCAAATCTGCAAGGACGCTGGCCACGACTCTCCACTTTCTTCCCACAACGAAGAATAATAGGGTTGTGATCCGAGTGAAGCCTAGGCAGGACTTCCAACCCCCCCTCAGGAAAGGTAGTCCGCCACAGCAAGGACGCCAAAGCCCTATCAAGACGCTTGTGAATGGGCAACCTTCCCGCACACCGTCTGAACCAAGAGAACTGAAGACCCGACGCACCTATGTCCACTAAATCGCAGCTGTTAATGTTGTCCAGGAACATCCGAGCCCGAGAAGACGAGAATACCCCACCTCTTTGCTCAGAAGCACCAGTTGTGTCATTAAAATCCCCAAGAAGAGCCCACGACTCCTGAATACTCCCCGCGATAGCACGAAGGTGATCCCACAATAACCGCCGCTGGAGAGGAATAGGACTAGCGTAAACCCCCGAACAAACCCAGCTAGAGTGACCAGAAGCAATCTTAAGGGAAATAACCTGTGGATGGGAGCTAAGGACAGAAATAGAGTCTTTCACGTCAAAGCGAGCAAGAGCCCAAATCCCCCCCTGCTTGACCCACCACTTTCACGTGCATCTCCTCTTTCTTCTTCATAATTGGTGTGGGCCCCGACGGCTTTGTCTTTTTTAAAGCCTTGTCTCCTCCAAGTGATGCACTAGCTTTGGGATCCGTTAATTCCTTCTTCAAACCTTTTTCCTCAATCATTAATTTCCCATGATTTTTAGGATTCCGTTTTTTCTTGGTCACCACCAACCAATCACCAAGAATTTCGTGATCTCCCTCCTTGGTAACGGCATCAACACTGATTGCGGAGCCCACATTTAAATTTCCTTGAATTTTCCATGCGGACTCTTCGCCCATGTTCCCCCCAGAATCTTCTCCCATGATCACGTCCGTTTTAGAAACCTCCTCGACAGCACGTTCTCTCTCCTCCATCCCCGTAACCGTCACCCCGTTGGCCACAGGATGCTGAATCTGACCTACTTGCGTAGTAGCCACCACCGGCTGTGGCGGCATGAAGGCCAATGGTGCCGCCTTACACTCCCTGGCTCGGTGGCCATAGCACCCACAGCTCGTGCAGATAACATGTAATCCCTCGTACTCGATCCTATGCCAATGACCTTCGATACAAACTTTGCCGATAACTGGAAGGGTGAGGTCAAGCTCCACACAGATTCGAGCAAACTTTCCTCTCTCTGCCCGAAGAGTATTAGAATCAACTCTAACAGGCCTCCCAACTGCAGAAGCCACACCAAGGAGGTAACTCTCATCATAGAAAACAACGTTCAACCCAGGGATACGAATCCACGCTAGCGTCTTCGTAACCCTAGCCAAAGGGGAGAGAAACTCTTTGCTCCATGTAGCTACTGCCAGATAGTGATCAAAGATCATCCATGGACCTCCCTCCATAACCTTGGCTCTGTCAGCAGCAATGTCAAATTTGACCATATAGAACCCTTTATCGATATCCAGTAAATCAAAATCTCCAACCAGTCTCCATACTGACGCAAGCCGGGCTTTCATGGTCCTAAAACCCAAGCGTTTTCCTAGAAGGGAAATCACCAAGGCCTCTCGCCACGGTGAGCACATCTCCTGAATAACGGCAGGGTCTGTAACAACCTTTGGCAGCATTCTATTTCCATTCTCGTGCTCTATTCTCATCTTCCCCTGGTCAATGAGGCTGACCACTTCTTTCACCGGCGAAGCCGTCTTCCCACCCATCAACTTGTCACGGAAAGAGATCTGAGCACTCCCCTCAGGGCCGCCTCCTCAAGGGGATGGGCGCCGCCGTGAGTGCTCTCCATCACGCTCAGAGAAAACCTCCATCGACTCAAACGTAACTTAAAGTTTGCACTGCTTCTCCTTGTCGCTCTCGATGACGTGTTCTGATATATTTTTAATTTTATTATTTTTAATTTTGAGGTCTTCTTTCTCCTAATAAGTCTCCACGTCATTTAAAATGTGTTATGTAGGAGAAAAACGTAAGAAATTGACGGAGAGTAACATGTGAGACTAAGAATGCTATTTTTATACTCCCTCTGTTCCTATATATAAGTCTCAAATAACTAATTCTCTTAGATTAAGAAAAGTAGTTACTAGTAATAAATTTGTAAAAAAAAATGATTTACTTTCCTTGATTACCCTTATTTACTTTCATATGATTTTCTCTCTCCAAGTTAATACTTCTAAAGTTTATCATCTCTTTCATATTAAATATGAGGGTGAACTTGGAAAAAATTATTTAATGCTTCCTAAATATTAGAAAGTGACTTATATTTTATAACAAATTTTTTTCAAAAAATGTGATTTATAATAGGGAACGGAGGGAGTACTTGACTGGTTGCACATTCATTTTTCGTGGAGAAAAAAAAATGCAATTGAGCCTATTTTAAAAGGAATATAATGCAATAAAAAGTGAGGCATGGAAAATCAAGTGGATGATTTTATTTATAATCTTTATGCTCCCATTTGCTTCCCTGTCCCAATTCCTCTTGTCGCATTGCTACTCTTTAACACTATGTTTGGTATGAGAGAGGTTGAGAAGAGATTGAGGGAGAAGAGAGAGATGGGTTGTGTGTGGTTGTTTGGTTGTGTATTAATGTAGGGGAGAGAGAGATAGAGGGTGGGTTTTTTCCACTTTTTACTCTCTTCGCGTTTTGCGAAGAAATTCCTGGCTGACACCTTTTTTTTTTTTTACTTTAAGCGCAGGTAGTGGCGGTTCCAAACCGCCACTATTATTTTGTTGTCCTTTTCTTAGCATTTAGTGGCGGTTCTGAACCGCCACTATCTGCTTTCTGACACCTTTATTATAAAAAAATATTATTTTAATCAAAAGTTAATTTTTCTCTCTCTTCCACCTCATTATTTCTCATCTCTCTCTCTCCTTTATCTCTACCATACCAAACAACCTCTAAATCTACTCTATCTCTCACCTATTTCTCTCTACTCAACTTCTCTCTTCTCTAATCTCTCTTCTCTATCTCTCTCTTCACAACCAAACATAGTATAAGTATATGAGCTCCGTCGCTAAACTCCTCTGCGACTTCCATCTCCGTCACCCTCTCTGGAAGCCTTATCCCTCTAATTTCCGACATGGTCACGCAGACCGAGAAAATTGTCCACCAAGCGAGACACTCCGCCACCAAAATCCAAACAACCTTATCATTGCTACTATTTATGTATGCTTTTTTGTACCTTTTTGCTTTTAACTTGTCATTTTATTTACTGAAGCATTTTTTTATAATTTGAAAGAGCATCAACATCACCTTGGTTAGAAAGTGGAATAGCCAAAATTTTCTTCACTGTTAAGGGACTAAAAACCTCCTCCAAAAGCTCTACATTCCAATTCCCATTATCAATTAAATCCGCCACTTTTTCCAGCACCAGTTCCGCAATAGCTTCTTGTAACACCCCACTTTTCGTTATTAGGTTATTTATTATTTTATCTTAATTATTATTATGCTATATGGTATTTTGATAATTTATGCGATTTAATTAGATGATTATGTGATTATGTGATTTAATTAGATGATAAGGTCATTAAGTGATTTTATTAGATAATTAAGTTATTATGTGATATAGATAAATAAGAGTTTTAGGTTTTAAGTGAGTAGTTGGGAGTGGGGCCTATTGTAAGATTATTTAAGGGTTATGAGAGAATTAAAAGGAGAGAAATCAGAAAATTAGGATTAGAGAAGCAGCAAAACAGAGAAACACGTGAAAGGTGAAGGAGAGGAGAAAATGTGGAGAAAACCTAGAATTTGATCTTCAAGAAGAAAAGGGTCAAGGAGGCTTTGTACCGGTGTCATAGAAGGTAAGGGTTTGAATTTACCTTGTATAATTGTAGAATAACAGAGGTTGAGTTTAACATGAAAGAACCCCCATCTTCTTTGAAAATTCAGAACTGAGAGACTGTGTTGAGTGTTAACATGTGGTGGGCAAAATTGATTTTCCGGGGAAAATTGGGTTCTGTTCTGTTCTGCCCGCACATACCCTAACAGTATGTGTTGTAGAAAGCATAACTCTCTCTACAGAATTCCAAATTGAGTGAAACCAATTTTGTATGAAAGCTAACTCATAGGGCTATGTTGGGTAATATTTTCATAATTTTTGGATAGCTGGTTCAGTACCAGAATTATCTTCAAGTTCACTCTGTTTCTGGCCGTAGACACCCTAGCAGCCTGTGTTGTAGAGAGCATAACCCTCTCTAAAGAATTCCGAATTGAGTGAAACCAATTTCGTATGAAACCTAACTCATAGGGTTATATTGGGAAATATTTTCATAATTTTTGGATTGCTGTTTCAATACCAGAATTATCTGCAAGTTCACTCTATTTCTACTCGCAGACAACCTAACAGTCTGTGTTGTAGAGAGCATAACTCTCTCTACAGAATTCCAAATTGGGTGAAACCAATTTTATATGAAAGCTAACGTATAAGGCTATGTTTAGTAAAATTTTCATAATTTTTGGACTGCTCGTTTAGTACCAGAACTATCTGCAAGTTTTCTATGTTTCTGCTTATTTATAGGAATGATTATGGAATTGGTTATAGTAATTGATGTGAGACATTTGGTGATTTTGTGTTACTAGTTTGTCGGTGAAATAGTGAATGATTTGATAATTATATTGAAGTGTTATTTTGTGCAATTTTGGTGTGATTTCCATTATGGAATTTGGCGATAAAATATGTTATATATTCGGGGCTGGAGTGGTCTCAAATTGCATGTTTTAATTTATGAGTTTTTGCACGAAATACACTTTATTTAGTCAAGAGGCAACGTGTCGGTTTACATCGGAAAACTGAGGTTTGTCCCAGAACTGGAGTGGTTCTGGAAGTCTGGAGTGGACTTCATTGGTGGTTAACTGTCTGGAGTGGACGCGGTGATACCGCTAAGGTTAACAATTGGTACTACATGCATACATTAGAGTCTCATACACTAAGTTTCACGTTTTCAGTGGTTTTATGTGTTTGGTGAATTGTTTTGCTGTTGTGGTAAAGTCGAATTATTATTCTTCTTAAAGCTTATAATTTTCCGAAACATTAATAAGAATTGTGAAACTGTCTTGAGAGCAAATATTATAATCACTCAGATTTTAAAGTAAAGGTGAAGAGTTTATAAAGCAGGATCTGAATTGTCTACTTGCTCTTTGTTATGCTATATTTTATACAATGTAAGTTCTTATCCTTCTGTTGGAATGATGTTCTATGCTACATCGCTCAGGTACTGGAGGTAGAGATGTGGCTCATGAGGAGTAGCTTCGGAGAGTCTTAGTTTATGTTATTATTATTATTATTATAATAAAATAAGTGTCTTGCTCTGTAATGTAACACTGGGTAGATATTTATGTTCCTTTTACACTTCTGTTGAGAGGATTTTAGAACCTCTCCTTATGGAAGTTGTTGAATGATTTTCTAAATGATGGCGATGTCGTACTGTTGATGGGCGAAGTGCCTATGAAATTCAGTTTTGAGTATGATGAATTTTATTGGAATATCATGGAAGATAAACCTATTTAGATAAGCGATTCTATGCATCTTAGGATTATCTGACTGGTTTAGAAATTTTATTGGCAGGAATAATTTATTCTTTGAAAACCATATGAACTTATAAATTTTCAAACACAATCAATGTTAATTTTAATGAGTTTTCGTGAAGAAGTGTAATACTCCCTTTGATATGTTTCTAAACTCTGATAAACGTTTTTAAATAAAACAATGGGAAAAAAGAGGTGTTACACTTCTTGTCGAAAAACCAAGGAAGATCCATCTGGAAGCCACTTATCTGTCAACAAATTTATATGGGAGTCATCCCCAACCCGCCACCGCATTCCCCCTTTAATCCTTAACCCGGCCTTTAAAATGATAGACCATGCATAACTTGGCCTATACCCTTTTTTCGCCTCCACAATAGAGCTGAAAGCAAATCAATTTTCCAATCCAACTCAGTAAATCTCACTTACTAACCTTAGTACATTTCCTTCAACATTCATCTCAAGGATTCATTCACATTTCGACTTTTAGCAACTCATCCACAGATAACAACTTCAAGTATTCACTTAATACTAAAACTTTCTTCTCTAGCTTGATCATTCTCAAATCAATTCGGTCCTTAGTCTCTCAATAAAAAACCTGACAAAACTCAAAGTCTTTCACATTCTAACAAGAATTCTTAGGCTTAAATATAAACATTCGCAAAGTTTGGACAAGTTTGGACCTCTATTGTCCTTTCACTCTTCAACACTTCAGTGAGAATTCATTTCTTAACACCACAAATTCTTCACTAAGAAATAAAGTACTTAAAGTAACTTATTTCCCAAACTTGTCAAACAACAATTAAGTCAAAGTCAAATCTTCTCAACTTATCATCACCAAGCAGTTACATATAACCTGAGATTAAATCTAACCTATTCAACCTCTAACAATTCCACCTCAGAATTTACACAACTTTAACATCTCACTTCTGAAACTCATAAGGCATACAACTAGGACTCATTCCATAGCTTCTATCTTTCTTACCAACACATACTAGGGCAAAACAAACTTCTAGGCTTAGCAGGACTTCTCCAAACATGTATAACTGTTATAGTTAAAACACATAAGCAATCATCAAGTGAGTATGTCTCGTGCATACTCCTTTCACAACAACAACAACATAGAAATCTCTACCTGAAGCACCACATGGCAATGTAAGAAAACAACAATTACAATTAAGGTCTTGGTGGGGGTAGCAACCACCATGTCAAAGCAAGCAGTTAGTGCTTGACGCAGCATTCCGCTTCAGTCAATAAACATGACAAACCATCAATTGTGTTGCTTCACCCAAACAATCCTCAGACAATGACCCATAACGATACACATTGTTTCCTTATGAAACGATTCACACAAATCAAGCTATCTCGCTTCAAACAAGACAACCATTCAATCAACACTCAATCCATCGATTGACACCTAATCGATGGATTACAGAGTTCACACAACCTAGCACAGAAGACTCATTCCCCAACAAGCTTTGATTTTCACAACTAAAGCTGTGATACCACAAATGTAACGCCCTAATTTCTCAATCGGGGAATCACACTAGTAACCGATCAATCTAAGGACTATTTTGCGCCGCCAAAAACATTAAGGTTTTTTTTTATAAAAAAAAAACTCATCATCAAGAAAGCAAGTGCATCTGTCATCTTGTTTGATAAAACGTTTTAATCATAAGTTTAAAAACATGACCTATCCTTAACCATGAAACTTGTACTCAAAATATAGTGGTATAACCTAAAAGTAATCCACAATAATATACCCGGAAATCAAAAGAAATGCGCACTTTTTTTAGAAAAAAAATACTTTTTTTCATTTTTATGTTTGTTTTAGCTTTTCAAAAAAATCATTACTTTACGAAAAGCTGAAAGCAGATTAATTGGAAAAGCTGCTTTGAGTGCGTCTGTATCGGCTTTTTTTAGAAAAATCACTTTTTAATTTTTATGTTTGTTTCATCTTTTCAAAAAATTATTACTTTACAAAAAGCTGAAAGCAAATAAACTGAAAAACCTGCATTAAAGTGCGTTTGTTTCAACTTATTTTTAGAAAAATCACTTTTTTAATTTTATGTTTGTTTCAGCTTTTCAAAAAAGGGGTTGTCTAAATGACCCATGCTAAAAATTGGGTTATATAACCCAATGATGAAGTGTTCCAATCATATTGTGACACATGTCTTTATAATTTCCAACTCATTTCATTATTATTTTTATTTTTATAGTTTTATGTTAGTCACTTTATTAAGAGTTAAATATGTTTTTAGTCCCTAAACAATAGTCAATGATTGTTGTTGGTCCCTGAGTAAATTATCACATCAGTGCATCCCTCAACTTGTTGAAATATGAGATTTTCATTCCCATTTGACTGATTATGTGGAACATTTAAGTTTTTACTGATGTTATCTTCATCTCCAATCATATTATCTTCATCTTCAACCAAAACCCAACTAAAACCCAGAAACTCAAAATTAAAGTCAAATTAAACACAATCTTCAACCAATGACACCACCTTGTCGTTTCTTCCTTTTTTTCCTTGGCCGAATACATAAAGCAAATCCAACTCCAACTCTTCCATTTCCAAGCACAATAACATATCTGATAATACACTAACAAATCTACATTGCAGAAATCCAAACAAAGCAAGAGGAAATACTCGTAGTCACAAAGCACGAGGGTTGATCCTCTATGATTTCCTTCTTCCATCCTAAGTTCATCTCTCTATGGATCATCAAAAATAAAATTGCATAGGCTCGTTTCTCCCCCTCCTACTCTCTATCTCTCTGACTTTCTTCCTCTCCTTCTGAATCACAGATTTGAAAACCCTATCCCCAAACCCATTAAAGTTGCGATCTGGGTTAGCAACGGCTTGGTACGGTGGCTCGAAGGCGGCTCACGACGTGGTGGTGTTGGCTCTGGTGAGGTGGTGTGACGGCTGGTTCGATGGTGATTTCTGGTGCGATGATCGTGGGTTGCGTGGTTCCAGGGACCTGGTGGTGTTCTTCCTTTGTTCTAGCTTTCTATTGCTCAGAACGTTCTTCAATTTGGGGGGAAATTCTTTAAAGAGTTTATGGGTTTAAAGTTTCTTCCCCTCTTTATTAACTGATTGAATATCATTTTACATAATTCTCTTTCTCATTTTTTAATCCCAGATTTCGTTATTGTTTTTTTTTTATAATGTGAGGGGCAAAAGCCCTCGTTATTGTTTTCTTCTCTATTAGTCAGCCTTCTTCTTTGATTTTGAACTTGGTTCCTGAATTAATTTGGCAGGAATTCTTTGCGATCAAGTGAACTTAATTTTTACGTCTATTTGATATGTCATTGCCAACAATTTTTTATGAGTCAAACAGACACTATAGTTCCTCGTATTAGTACAACTTTGAAAATCTCACATTTCAACAAGGTAATGGATGCACTGCAGTGATAATTTGTTTTAGGGACCAACAACAATCATTCACTATAGTTTAGAGACTAAAAACATATTTAACTCTTAATAAAGTGACTAATATATAACTATCCAAATAAAAATAATAATGAAATGAGTTGGAAATTATAAAGACATGTGTCACAATATGATTGGAACACTTCATCATTGGGTTATATAACCCAATTTCTAGCATGAGTCATTTAGACAACCCCTTCAAAAAATCATTACTTTACAAAAAGATGAAAACGTATTAATTGGAAAAGCTACTTTTAAGTACGTTTGTTTCAATTTCTTATTAGAAAAATTAATTTTTTCAATTAAAAATTTCTAACCCTTTTTATCTGAAACAAAATATCTTTAGCTTATTAGAATTATATATGTAATTAAAATTATGGTTCTCTTTTAGGATTTAAATGAATTAAAAAAAATGAAGAAAAGTTGAAAAAGAAAAGATAATAGAAAAGAGAATGAGATAAGATACATACGTGGCAGCTTAGGGTTCATCCCAACTCATAAAAACAAAACCCCTCCTCCCCCTTTCCCATTCCCATTTCATTCCCCCCCCCTCCCCAACAGTACAACACTCTCACTCACTTCTTCACTCTCTCTCATTACCCACTTGGTCCTCGAAAAACCACTGGTGGGGGAATCGGAGGCGATGAACGGCGGCACCACCACCACCACCACCACCGCCACCTTCCGATCCATCCTCGACAAACCTCTCGAACACCTCACCGAGGATGACATTTCTCAGCTCACTCGCGCAGACTGTCGCAGATTCCTCAAAGAAAACGGTCTCAATTTCCTCTTCTCTCTCTCTCACTCTCTCCTCCATGATTTCTGGCACCTGAAAACCTCCATTGTTGTAGCTTAGTATTTTAAATTTTTAATAATGTAATTGGGATGCGGATTATTTTAATTATTTCAACAATCATAGTAATAATAATGATTAATCTATATATATATTAGAAAAGAACAACTTCTAGCATGACGTGTCGCTCTCACAGGCCAAGTTAGTGACGTGTCGCTCCCAGATTAATTCTCACTTAATTATTTACACGTCAGCTTTTCCACCTATTAATTCTCATTTAATAATTTACACATCAGCTTTTCCACCTTGGCCCTATTTGCCACATTAAATTTTAGATTTGATTAGGATTTAGGTTGTTTATTTCTTGATTTAATCTTAATTTATTTTTAATTTATTTTTAGAGCATTAATTAATTTTTATGGTATTTTTATTGAATTTTCGGATTTTTAATTAATTCAGAATTTTATGAGTTTTTATTGTTATTTGCTAAATTTTGATAGTTTTTATCTATATTTATTTAGTACCTTTTTAAATTTTAGATTTGATTAGGATTTAGGTTGTTTGTTTTTATGTATCTTTGTTAGATAGTTTCTGTTAAAAAAATCTTCCTAAAAAATATTGTTTTTTATATAGAGTATCAATATCAATCTATATTAAAAAATAAAAAGGGTTAGTAGAGCAAAAAAACCTTCATACGTTCTCTATCTCTAAATACTCACACAATTTTCTCTATTTCTCCCTTCTTCATCTCAACCATGGCAAACCTCAAATCATATATGCTTCAAAAACAACATGGACCTTCACTCACTTCAATTAAATTTTTCATTATAAATTTATCCCCATCACAATTGAGAATTTTTTTTTATGGTTACCAAGGGAAATCACAATTGAGATTTGAGAGTGCATGTTCTTTGAAGGTATGAAAAACGGTAGAAAGGGGGGGTTTGAATAACGTTTTCAGAACTAAACTTCCACCTTAAAGATTTTGACAAATCTTTTCGAGAACTTAAGAGCTTAAGATAAGAGATAGAAAAGCACACAAGGATTTTATCCTGGTTCACTTGATAAATCACTCAAGCTACTCCAGTCCACCCGTTAAGGTGATTTCTTCCTTCTTAGAATGAAGGCAATCCACTAATCAGGTATGTGTTACAACTGCACTTGAAACCTACAAGTGACTAACAATACACTGACTTAGCTCACACTAAGATTCGCTCTCTTAGTCTTCTCTAGGATCCGATCAACCTTGATCTCCTAAAGGAAAACTATACAACTGTATATGAAGTTCTTGTTTACAAAGAAATTGCTTCTAAAAAGCTTATAGTAAACACAATGAAATTCAGGATGAAAGAAAGCTTAGAATATTTTGAATATGTCTTGCGCGTGTATGTTTCTTCTTCTGGTATTCTAGCCGCTTCTTTCAATCTTCAGCCTCTATATATACTCCAAGGATTAGGGTTGAGCGTTGCATGGGAAATGCTACCGTTGGAGGGCAGTTCTGGAAAATCCAGCTTCTGCTGTGGCTGAGAACGTTAGGTAGGTCGTCAGGAAGGTACACTGCTTTTGTACTTGGATAGCGACTTGACCTTTTAACCTAGGAGACTTCTGATCAGGGGAATACTTCATATAGGAACTTGTGAAGCCGGTTGATCAGAGTCAGAGGGAAAGCACAGATCCTCTGACCATTGTATCTTCTGATTCTGAACTCAGAGGGAAGAACATGGCCTTCAGAGTTTCTTGCTTCTGGACTTCAGAGTTTCCACTATTCAGCTTCTGGATCTTCAGAGTCTTCTACACCATCAGAACATCTGAACCTTCAGTGTTTCTTGGTTATCAGAACTTCTGGATCTTCAGAGCTTCTAGCGACTGAGTCCACATCAGAGTTTGTATAGCTTCAGAACTTCTGAAGCTTTTCCACTGTTCATACTGAACATGGTGAATGCGAAAGCGTTGCTTGGGTCACTCTTTATACACAGTGCTTCTGATTTGTGTGAGATTGAGTTGAGGTCAGAGCCTGTAAATAGCACACTCAGAAAAACACGTTAGAGTACCACAATTGTTCATATCAAAAGGTTAACTTGTAATCATCAAAACACAGAGTTGTACTACTAGATCAAAACTTGATCTTACAATCTCCCCCTTTTTGATGATGACAAAACTAAGATTTTTGATGAACAATTCTTAAACATTAAACTGAATTCACTCAGAGTTTAGAGATATAGAATAATACTTATCCTGATGTGAATAGTTTATCTTGCTCATTCTGAATTCAAGTCACTACTTGATTCTGAGCTTAGCTCCCCCTGAATCTTATACTTGATGAAAACGTTAGTAAAGTCTAGATTCTGAGCTAAATGATGTAAGAGTTCAGAGTGAAAAACTTATGACATAGATGAAAAACGAATAATCAGAGCGCATAAGTGATCAGAGTCATGGACAAGGTATCAGAGTCTTGGGTATCAGAGTCAACTTATAATCACTTCAGAAGAAGTGAAATGTATTCCTTGTATTTGCCCAGTGACACATCTATGGTCATGAAGGTGGAACTCTTAAAATCTCCAAAAGAAAAATAAATCACACTAACACATCTTACACATCAAAAACTGGGTGTACTCCCCCTTTTTGTCATAAGCAAAAAGCTTGGGGTGTGAAAAACTTAGCTTGAAGTACAAGGTACTCCCCCTTAGAGAAGGTCTAAGTTTAAAGAAAAGGAAAACGATGTAAGAATCAGAGTCAGGCGAAAATAAATAGAAGAGTTAATGCAAGGGATGAACGTTTACCACCGGTCAAGTGAGTAAATAGAAGGGTCAGTTACCAAGAACTTAACCTCGAGAAACTGTAAGAGCATTAACTTTCAGAGAGAAAGTGAAGCCTATATAAAGCGTTTAAGAGAAAGGTAAGCTTCACACCTCGAATAATTTTCAGTAAGAAAAAGATGGCATCATACAGAATGGCATTAGAAGAGCTCAGAAGGAAGGCTTTTGAGGAAGATATGGTCCTCAATATTAGGCATCCCGATGGTACACAGACCATACAAGAGCTGACGAAGACACTGCTGGAAGAAGATCTTGGTCCAGAGATGGAGAAAGATCTGAACATCAGGCATCCAGAGGGTGCAACTACCATCGCGGAGCTGACACGGACACTGCTGGAAGAGGACCTGCGTCCAGAGTTGGAGAGAGACCTGAAGGAATTTCTTGCATTCGTGGAGGAGGTGCAAGAACTCAGCCGGCTTGAACTCAAGCTGCTGGAAGAGAAAGAGAGTTTGGAAGAGAGGCTCAAGACTTCAGAAGAGATTCTGGAGAGGGATGAGCGAAAGATCAGGCTCAGCAACATCCAGCATGTACTGGAGCGTCTGGAGAAGGATAGGTCAGAGCAGCGCCAGGAGTGCAGAAGAATGAGGAGAGATCCTCCATTCTAGACTTTTTAGAGAAGTGATGTATGATGTAAACACAAAAAGATTATGAATAAAACGAGATTTTTGCAAACATATGTGACACAAATATATATAAGGATATGCATATATAATCACAAACGAACAAAAGAGAATAAAGAAATAACAGGAAACAGAGTTTAACAAAAGAAAAACAAAGTTAACGAAAAAGAAGAAAAAGAAGAGATCCTAAAAACTAAGGTTTGTCAGTTCGTCTCAGAAGTTCCATCATCATTTGCTTCATCTCAATCAGCATGGATTCATGAGTGTCAAGACGTTGTTCCATGATGTCGAGTCTGGAAGAGCTTGGCTGAGAAGAACTGGAAGGAACATTCTGAGCAGCTTGAGGATCTGGAATGGAAGCAGAAGCAGCAGGAGTAAACACAACTGGTGCAAGTCGCTCTGCCTCAGCCTCAGCTTCAAGACGCTCTGCCTCAAGTCTGGCTTGTTCAGCTTGAGCTGCTGCTTGACGTGCAGCTTCTTCTGCCTGTTCTTTCTTTCTCTTGGCTTCTTCAATAGCTTCAAGAAGCTTATTTCTCTGTTCTAGTTCGTGAAGAGCCACTCTCCTAGCAAGCCTTTGCTTTGCAGCCTCAATGCTCTGACTGCCCTCTGCATGCAGGTGCTGCATCATAATTGGAACTTGAGCCACTAGCCAAGTGCTCAGATTGTTCCACTCATCAGCCACATTTTCAGCATTCTCACTGAGATCAGTCTGACCGTGCACATTGCGGAGCCTCAAAGAGGCTTCATGATAGAAGATATTGATGCACTCAGAGAGAGATGTGGGTTGAAGGTGAGTATAGGGAATTATGGAGAGGTTGGGTTCAGGAGAGGCTGGGTGATTGCTGCTATGGGCTTCAGAGGCACCTTGTGGAGAACCAATGTTAATCATGGGAGCATTGGGTTCAGAGGTTCCAAGGTGAGGGTCTGAAGTTTCAACCAGAGGGTGAGGTGATCTAACCGAGGATTGGTTAGACACTGATTGTTCAGGTTCAGGGTCTGGTTGAATGGGGTCTTGGTGGTCAGGGACAGGGTGAGCTTGTTGAACTAAGGGATCTGCCTCTTGGATAGGATTGGCCAAGATAGGTTCATCTGGGTCAACTAGACGTTCAGGTCTAGGGCCAGGATATCTCCTAGGGTTTGGACAGGTAAGGTAATACTCTTCCAAGGCAGATACCTTTTCTTTTCTAACCTCCATGAATTTTCTAATCGATTCAGAGGTATTGGAGGGAGGAGAGTCAATGACATTGATTGGGAAGGATACAGGTGTGAAGGTTGAAGAGTCTGTATCCGTGGTTCTGGCAGCAGGACGTGCTGATGCTCTGGGAGCAGAGTGATCAGACGTTCTGGGTTGTGGTTCTGTTTGGTTGGGCTCAGGTTGGTCTTGGACGATTGGTTCAGAAGATAATGGGTCGTATGGAATGGTAAGGAGAGAGGTTGGTTCTTCTGACCTAGAGGGTTGACTCTGAAGCAAATTCCAGAGTGGTGCTTCAGTAGGAGAAGGTTGAAAGAAGGAAGATCTTGGGGAATGTGGAGGAGAGGTGGTTTGTTCGGCTGGCTGGGATTCAGGAATAGGAGTGAGGGGATTTGAGGAGTGTTGAAGCAAAGCAGAAATAGGAAGTGCATCAAATAAATTCAAATCATCATCAGAGGCAAGTGCAGGCTTACTTGTATGTGCTGATGATCGAGTCACTCTGGCAGGAGGTTCAGTCCTTCTGACCGTTGCAGCAGCTGGTTCCACCCGAGTAGGCTTCACCACAATTCTGACCTTCTTCTGCTTCTTCTTTGGAGGACCATCCTCACTATCATCACCATCATCATCATCAAGCTTGCTCTTCGTCTTCTTGACCAGAGGGACATCAGATTCCTCTGAGGATTCTTCCAAAATCATCTTCCTCTTGGTTTTCTTCTTGGGAGGAGAAGGAAACTCTGGAGCTGGTGGTAGTTTGCTGATGAAATCATCAAGGTCAATTTCGAAACCTTGAGCCCTGAGGTCTTCAACATAGCATCTGATGGCTTCAGGATGGTCTGCTTGTGTCCACAGAGGGTAGTCACTCAGAGGCATTCTTCTTCCTCTGATCTCAGAAGATGTGTCTTCATGAGCAGGAGCAATCTTCTTCTGGATTAAGCCCATCTTCTTCGAGGAGTTTGCAGTGAAGACATCACTGACAATTGTGCTCAAATCCTCTGTGCAACCAGCATTTATCAAATCTTGCACCAAGTTGCTTTCAATGAGAAAGTCTGAGAGTAGCCTCCCAAAAGGGATATATTTGATTGCAGACTTGATGGAGGCGGTGGTGCGAGACTTCCTGATGCATTCCTTCAAGTAGGAGAACAGGAAGTAGGGAAGGCAGATCTTCTCCTTGTTTTGAATGAAGAACAGCATCGCCTTCTGGTTGAAGTTGATGTAATCTGGGGAACTGCCCTTCGGTCTCTGATTGATGCAATTGAGCAGGATCTTGTGCCAGATTCTGAGTTTGGGGTGAAGATCCATCACCTTGTAACTCGTCTTGCCCGGTATGAAGGTGGTGTACAGGGCCTGATTGACTATGTCTTTGGTGCTGGGTTTCAGCTTGGATTCCGTCAGTTGGAACCGATACCCATAAGCAGTTTCTGCTCCTAGCAGATTCACGAATGACTTCTCAGTGATGATGATCTTCCTGCCAAGAATGTGAGAGACCACTTGAGTATCATCGCAGTCTGCGTGCTTCCAGAATTCCTTTACCAGTTTCTCATACACCGGTCCTCGAAGTCGATTGAAGTAGTTTCCCCAACCTTGAGCTTGGACTTCAGGACGAAGATCAAACCCATTTGCAGCCAAGTTATCGAGGTTGAATCTCCATTCTGCCAGGACTTGGAGTTCCTCAGGAGGAAATACGCAGTGAATGGCACAGCCCCGTTCTGCAATAGGAACAATCTGCTCTTGAGCTTGAACTTGTTCTTGTGCCGGGTTCTCAGAGCCCCTTTGACCCGTTGCCAAACCGACTTCCATGTGAGGGAACTGAGGTGCATCTGCAGCAGATCTTCTGGTTTGTCTCACCATCTTGAAGAGGTTGAAGGTTTGAGGTAGAAGATGAAGTTTGAAAGATGAAGAGAGATCGAGAGAGAAATCGAGAAGAGCGGTTTTGAAAAGCAGAGAGTGCGAGAGTGAAAACCGGAAGTGAACGAGAACGTGTGTGTATAGTGGGTTTTATCAATTAACCGTTGTTGATTCAAAAAGCACTTTAAGATCAACGGTTTAAAATTAAACATAGATAGTAACAGTAAAATACACAATCACACACAGGAGATAAGCATATCTACACGCAATCATAACAGACTGTCACACGGGCACAAGGAATTATGCACCAGAAATTCTGACACACGTGTTGTTGTCTCAGCTTCAGAGTCAGTACCAGTGGGCACACACACTCTGATTGAGTTACCTTCTGAACTAGACATCTTCTGATCAAGAAGTATCATAGTCAGAGGTTCTGATCCATCTTCACTCTGGACAAAAGTCCATGTTTAGATTTTTCAGAATAAAATTGAATCTATCCTCTGCTAAGGGCTTTGTAAAGATATCTGCCCATTGATGGTCAGTATCAACAAACTTCAGAAGAAGTACGCCCTTCTGCACATAATCTCTAATGAAGTGATACTTTACCTCAATGTGCTTTGCCCTTGAATGCAAGATGGGATTCTTGCTCAACGAGATTGCAGCAGTGTTATCACAATAAATTGGGATATTGCTCTCAAGGATCTGATAATCCTCCAGCTGATGTTTCATCCAGAGCATCTGAGTGCTGCATATTGCTGCTGAGATATATTCTGCCTCTGCAGTTGATAGTGCAATGGTTGATTGCCTCTTGCTTGCCCATGAGACTAGATTGCTTCCCAGAAATTGACAATTTCCAGAAGTACTCTTTCTCTCTGTTCTATCTCCAGCATAATCAGCATCACAATAACCTGAAAGCTTATACTCTGATGTTTTCTTGTACATCAAGCCAAGGTTAGTGGTGCCTTTCAGATACCTTAGGATCCTCTTAACAGCAGTTAAGTGGGTTTCCCTTGGATCTGATTGGAAACGAGCACATAAGTGAACACTAAATAATATGTCTGGCCTAGATGCAGTTAAGTATAGAAGTGAACCTATCATTCCACGATAGAGCTTCTGACATACTTTACCACTTTTATCTTCTTTCTCCAAAATGCATGTAGGATGCATTGGAGTCTTGGCCACTGTGGATTCCAGCATATTGAACTTCTTCAGAAGTTCTTTAGTGTACTTGCTCTGATGGATATATGTTCCTTCTGGTGTTTGATCAACTTGTATTCCCAGAAAGTACTTTAATTCTCCCATCATACTCATCTCAAATTCAGCCTGCATCATCTCAGAAAATTCTTTGCATAGAGATTGATTAGCAGAACCAAATATAATATCATCAACATAAATTTGCACAATTAAGATATCATCTTTATAAGTCTTGCAAAAGAGAGTTGTATCTACTTTACCCCTTACAAACTCATTCTCCAGAAGGAATGAGCTAAGTCTCTCATACCATGCTCTGGGAGCTTGCTTCAGACCGTAGAGTGATTTCTTCAATTTGAACACATGGTCTGGTTTCTTTTCATCTTCAAA
The DNA here is from genome assembly GCF_012489685.1 of Lotus japonicus. Taxonomy (NCBI): domain Eukaryota; kingdom Viridiplantae; phylum Streptophyta; class Magnoliopsida; order Fabales; family Fabaceae; genus Lotus; species Lotus japonicus. Next base: position 31,935,247 of record NC_080043.1, on the reverse strand, counting down.
ACCTGGGGGTTGATGAACATAGACTTCCTCTGAGATATAACCATTTAGGAAGGCACTCTTTACGTCCATCTGATGTAGAACTATGTTGTGATTTACTGAGAAGGAGATCAACAGTCTAATTGCCTCCAGTCTTGCTACCGGAGCAAATGTTTCAGTGTAGTCTATTCCTTCCTGCTGGCTGTAGCCTTGAGCAACTAGCCTTGCCTTGTTTCTGACTACTTCTCCTTTCTCATTTAGCTTGTTTCTGAATACCCATTTCGTTCCAATAACATGAACATTCTCAGGCTTCTTCACTAAGCTCCAAACATCGTTCTTGGAAAATTGATTCAATTCTTCTTCCATGGCCAGAATCCAATCCTTGTCCTGAAGAGCTTCATCTATGGACTTGGGTTCAATTAAGGACACCAATCCTTTCAGACTCAGCAAGGTCTCTTCAGAGGGTCTGAAGGCAAATCTGGTTCTGACTGGTTCATCTTTGTTGCCCAGAATCAATTCCTTAGGGTGAGCTGCAGTGATTCTGCTCTTCTTCAGAGTTTGTGAGTTAGAGGGACCAGCTTCTTCCTCTGGTTCATCTTCCTCTGGCTCAACTTCCTCTGGAGCTTTGCCTTTGTCAGAAACATTAATGCTTAAATCTGCAAACTTTTCAACTAGCTTTGACTGGTCAGAGTCAAGCTTATCATCAAATCTAACATGAATAGATTCTTCAATAGTCTTAGCATCAGTATTATAAAATCTAAAACTTTTAGATCTATCAGAATAACCAAGTAATAGACACTTAGAAGACTTAGCATCAAATTTATGCAATCTATCCTTAGTATTGAGAACATAACAAACACAGCCAAAAGGATGAAAATAAGAAATGTTGGGTTTTATGTTCTTCCACAATTCATAAGGAGTCTTATTCAGAATTGGTCTCACAGAGATTCTGTTCTGAATGTAACATGCTGTATTTACTGCCTCTGCCCAAAAGTGCTTAGCCATGCCAGTTTCTTGGAGCATGGTTCTAGCCATCTCCTGAAGAGTTCTGTTCTTCCTCTCAACAACACCATTTTGTTGAGGAGTTCTGGGACAAGAGAAATCATGTGCAATTCCATAGGAATCAAACAGACTCTCAAACTTGTCATTCTCAAACTCTCCACCATGGTCACTTCTGACACGCACAATCCTACAAGCCTTCTCGTTTTGCACTTGAGCAATGAAGGTAGAGAACACAGCATGAGACTCATCCTTGCGGGTTAGAAACTTTACCCACGTCCAGCGGCTATAGTCATCAACGATAACCATCCCATATCTCTTGCCACCTATAGACTCAGTTTTCACTGGTCCAAACAGGTCGATATGCAGAAGTTCTAACGGCCTTGAGGTTGAGACAACATTCTTTGCCTTGAAAGGGACTTTTGTGAATTTGCCTTTCTGACATGCTTCACAAAGAGCGTCTGAAGCGAACTTCAGATTGGGTAAGCCCCTGACAAGGTTTAGCTTGCTCAGCTGAGAAATCTTTCTCATACTGGCATGCCCTAACCGTCTATGCCATACCCACTGCTCTTCATTAACAGACAGAAGGCACTTCACATTCTGAGCCTCCAACTCAGATAATCTGATCTTATAAATGTTGTTCTTCCTCTTGCTGTTAAACAGAACAGAGCCATCGATCTGACTTACAGCCCGGCAGGACTTTTGATTGAATATAACATCATAACCCTTGTCAGCTAATTGACTTATAGACAATAAGTTATGTGTTAAGCCGTCTACCAATAAAACATTGTCAATGCATGGACTACTATCTACACAAATAGTACCAGTACCAACAATTTTACCCTTTTCATTTCCTCCGAAGCCAACTTCGCCTCCAGGCTTAAGTTTCAGCTCTCGGAACATACGCTTTTCTCCCGTCATGTGACGCGAGCATCCACTGTCCAGATACCATGATTGGTGTTTCAGTGGAGCTATCAAGGATATCTGCAACATAGATAATTTTGTCCTTAGGTACCCACTTTCTGGGTCCTCTTTTGTTAGTTACCCCAGAGGTTCTGATCACCTTGGGTGTCTCAACATAATATTTTAAGGGAATATTTGCATGATATTTAGTCATAGAGAAAGATCCCTTTTTAAGAGGGTTTTTAGCAATTTTAGCAGGTACAAGATCAGGCAATATGGTACCAGAGGGAACAAAGCATTCATACAAGGATTTAGCTTTAGACACAGAAGGCTCATTTCTAATTGGTTTAGAATAGCCAATGCCATGCATTCCATTTCTGCTTACGCCATAGATCATTGAAGCCATTAAGCTTCTATCCACGCTTTTAGCTAGGAATCTTTGAAAAGACTTTTCATACTTAGATTCATTTTTACAATCAGAGGCATCACATGCAACAATTTCTTCTAACTTAGCAATCTGGTTCTTAAGCACAGAGTTAGAATTTACCAAAGCATGATTTTCATTTTTCAAATCAGAAATAATTTTCTCATGTTCAGAAGGAGTCTTGGAGACAGCAGATAAGTTCTTTTTCAACTTTTTATGCTTAGACAATAAAGAGTTATACTTATCCATGATATCAGACAAAGCATGTTTCAGTTCAGAGGTAGAGAAAGAAGCAAATACCTCATTTTCATCGTCTGAGTTAGGATCTCCTTCTGATTCTGAGTCAGAGTCAACAGCTTCCCTTGACTCTGATCCTTTGTCTTTGACAATGGCCATGAGTCCTTGGACTTCACCATCAGAGTCAACATCCTCTGACTCTGATTCATCGAATGTCACCATCAGACTCTTCTTGGTCTTGAAGTGCTTCTTTGGCTTCTTGTCTTTCTTCAACTTTGGACAATCACTTTTGTAGTGCCCAGATTCTTTGCACTCGAAACATGTGACTTCCTTGATTGAAGACTTCTTCTGGCCTGAGGACTCATACTTTCCTTTTGCCTTTCCAGAGCCTTTGAACTTGCTCTGCCTGTGCTTCCAGATGCGGTTGAGTCTCTTGGAGATCAGAGTCAGCTCATCTTCATCAGAATCTTCTGATGCTTCTTCAGATTCTTCTTCTTCAGCTTGAAGAGCCTTTGACTTCTCAACCTTAGCCTTTTCAGATTTGGATTTCAAGGCTATGGACTTTTTCCTCAGATCTTGCATCTCTGAGCGCTTCAGCTCATGGCATTTTAAAATGCTGATGAGTTCTTCTAAACTCATATTCTCAACGTCTCTCGTGAGCTCTATTGAAGTCACCAAAGGCATCCAACTTTCAGGAAGACACCTGATGACCCTTATGACATGATCTTTTGTCGTGTAGCTCTTGTTGAGAGGTCGTATGCCAGCTACAAGCAATTGAAATCTGGAGAACATTTCTTCAATGGACTCATTTGGCTCCATAATGAAGGATTCATACTTTTGGATCAAAGACAATGCCTTTGATTCTTTGACTTTCTTGTTTCCTTCATGAGACATCTTCAGAGAATCAAAAATGCCTTTAGCAAACTCACGATCTGTAATCTTCTGGTACTCCTCATAGGAAATAGCACTTAGAAGAATTGCTCTTGCTTTGTGATGTTGTGAGTACAGCTTCTTTTGATCTGCAGTCATCTCTGACCTTGGGATCTTCTTGCCATCTGCATCAACTGGACGCTCATAGCCATCCACAATAATATCCCAGAGATCTGCATCGAAACCCAGAAAGAAACTTTCCAGTCTATCTTTCCAATATTCGAACCTTTGACCATCGAACATAGGAGGCTTTGCGTTGTAACCATCTCTTTGAGTTTCACTGGTGGTGGCAGCCATTGTTTTTCACACCGGCCCGGATCACTGAACACTGTTAGGTGTGGTAATCAGAACTTGCGCTCTGATACCAATTGAAGGTATGAAAAACGGTAGAAAGGGGGGGTTTGAATAACGTTTTCAGAACTAAACTTCCACCTTAAAGATTTTGACAAATCTTTTCGAGAACTTAAGAGCTTAAGATAAGAGATAGAAAAGCACACAAGGATTTTATCCTGGTTCACTTGATAAATCACTCAAGCTACTCCAGTCCACCCGTTAAGGTGATTTCTTCCTTCTTAGAATGAAGGCAATCCACTAATCAGGTATGTGTTACAACTGCACTTGAAACCTACAAGTGACTAACAATACACTGACTTAGCTCACACTAAGATTCACTCTCTTAGTCTTCTCTAGGATCCGATCAACCTTGATCTCCTAAAGGAAAACTATACAACTGTATATGAAGTTCTTGTTTACAAAGAAATTGCTTCTAAAAAGCTTATAGTAAACACAATGAAATTCAGGATGAAAGAAAGCTTAGAATATTTTGAATATGTCTTGCGCGTGTATGTTTCTTCTTCTGGTATTCTAGCCGCTTCTTTCAATCTTCAGCCTCTATATATACTCCAAGGATTAGGGTTGAGCGTTGCATGGGAAATGCTACCGTTGGAGGGCAGTTCTGGAAAATCCAGCTTCTGCTGTGGCTGAGAACGTTAGGTAGGTCGTCAGGAAGGTACACTGCTTTTGTACTTGGATAGCGACTTGACCTTTTAACCTAGGAGACTTCTGATCAGGGGAATACTTCATATAGGAACTTGTGAAGCCGGTTGATCAGAGTCAGAGGGAAAGCACAGATCCTCTGACCATTGTATCTTCTGATTCTGAACTCAGAGGGAAGAACATGGCCTTCAGAGTTTCTTGCTTCTGGACTTCAGAGTTTCCACTATTCAGCTTCTGGATCTTCAGAGTCTTCTACACCATCAGAACATCTGAACCTTCAGTGTTTCTTGGTTATCAGAACTTCTGGATCTTCAGAGCTTCTAGCGACTGAGTCCACATCAGAGTTTGTATAGCTTCAGAACTTCTGAAGCTTTTCCACTGTTCATACTGAACATGGTGAATGCGAAAGCGTTGCTTGGGTCACTCTTTATACACAGTGCTTCTGATTTGTGTGAGATTGAGTTGAGGTCAGAGCCTGTAAATAGCACACTCAGAAAAACACGTTAGAGTACCACAATTGTTCATATCAAAAGGTTAACTTGTAATCATCAAAACACAGAGTTGTACTACTAGATCAAAACTTGATCTTACATTCTTCAAACTCAAAAACGAGTTTCTCACTTCTTGCTTCAGCCTCTTTGTTCCAGGTATGTAAAAAACAATGCTTTGTGGCTTTGTAGACTAAGAATTGTTATCACTCAAAAGTCAAAGGCATATCATTTTCCTCATATCTCTGGTAGTCCTTCTTCTTCAATTTTAATGATTCTTTCATGTAGTTCTAGAAGTGTCTTTTGTTCGCCAAAGCATGTTTTAACCCATTCTATGTTTCATTATTATTGTTTTGTAATGTTCATGTATTAATGTGTTTGTTGATAAAAAAAAATTAACATTGATAGATCAACATCCCATTTATTTTTTTTCATTGTTATGTATGTTATTTCAACATTTATCTGTTCTCACTGGTCATGAAAGGTGAGGTTTTCCATCTGTTCTCACTTTTTAAGGGGGGATTAAAAGTTTCTTTGATGTTGTAAGCTTATGAATTAGGCTAACCAGATCTTACTGCAGTGTGTTATCCAAATCTTAAGGTTAATGGCCATAAGTACGTACTTTAATTTGAGGCATGTACTACTAACAAAGATTGAGATATAGGTGCATTTGAATGTATGTGAACATTTATACAAACATAGTCTTAGTGACTAACATAAGCGAGGTGAGATCAATAAAAAAAATATTGTGCATATAAAATAAAAATCAGAAAAATTCACTAAAAATACCATAAAATTTAATTAATACTCTAGAAATAAATCAAAAATAAATTAAGATAAAATCAAGAAATAAACAATCTAAATCCTAATCAAATCTAAAATTTAAAAAGGTATTTTTTATGAGAATATAATTAACTTGAGATCAATAAAAAAAATATTGTGCATATAAAACAATAGAAAATATATATTTTTTAATTAATCGAGGTATGTGGAAAAGTAGTGTGATTCATTTCACCTTGCAATTTAGATTTTTTCATAGTTTGGGTGGGATTCTTCTACAACTGAATACCTATAGGTTAGTGTTAATTTGGAATTGCCAAATCCTATTGCTATCAGGCTGATTCAGTGACGTGTCGTTCTCACGTTAATTCTTAATGACGTGTCATTCCCACGTTAATTCTCATAAAAAAAATTCCACGTGTCATTCTCAGGTTATTTCTCATAAAAAAATATATATTTTTAAATTTTAGATTTGATTAGGATTTAGGTTGTGTATTCCTTGATTTTATCTTAATTTATTTTTTATTTATTTATAGAGTATTAATTAATTTTTATGGTATTTTTATTGAATTTTCGGATTTTTAATTAATTTAGGATTTTATGAGTTTTTATTGTGATTTGCAAGATTTTGATAGTTTTTATCTATATTTATTTAGTACATTTTTAAATTTTAGATTTGATTAGGATTTAGGTTGTTTATTTCATTATTTTATCTTAATTTATCTTATTATTGATTTAAGTTGTTTATTTCTTGATTTTATCTGTTGGTCTTTTATTTTATTTTTGATTTATTTTTCGAGTATTAATTAATTTTTATGGTATTTTATTGAATTTTTGGATTTTTATTTAATTCATGATTTTATGAGTTTTTATTGTGATTTGCTAGATTTTGGTAGTTTTATCTATCTTTAGTTAGTATCTTTTTTAATTTTAGATTTGATTAGGATTAAGGTGATTTATTTCTTGATTTTTTGTTGGTGTTTTCAAGTATCCTTAGACTTTAATTACGATAAAAAAATTAGAATATATTTTTAAGAAAAATACAATGAGAAATAAATTCTATGATTCTGTCTACTAAGTTAAGACACAACCCCAAGTCCTAATTCTAAAAGAAGGAATTATCTATCACTCTAATATAATCCTCATGAAACAGGAATGGTCAGTCAGCCAATTATACATATTCCTTCATTACCAAGATAACTGCACTAGATACTTATGTTTTATCTATGTCAGCCTGCTACATGATGACACCATTGTAAACATGAGGGAGCATGGTTTTCTAATAACAGGATGTTTGCTTGAAAGGCTTCTCCTGATTGCTTGATGGGCATTATCAGTTTGAAATACAATCAAAAGTTAAAAACTTTATTTTCCTAGATCTCAAAAGTTATCTGAACAGATATTTTTCTCTTCAAAGTCCAATTACTATTTAAGTTGATGTGGTCATTGCTGGATTTTGTTGGGGTGCAACCTTAAGAATTAAGTTAGATTTCCTTCCTAGGTCTTTTGTTTTAAGTAATTTTAATTGTCCATTACCACCTATGAAGAAGTAAAGGGCTATAGAACCGTGCTAAATCTAAATTAGGGCTATGAAAATAAACTACAAATATTACACTGATTAAGGCCATGAGATGGTATGAGAAAAATGATAATTTGATTTAAACGGGTAAAGTACAATTTTTACTCATTTAACTTACGATTAAGAAAAAGTAACCAAAACATAATGCAATAAGGGGAAGACAAGTATGGTAACATATATAGAGAAGAAAAAGAAATAAGTAGACAATCACAAGATCTCTATGGTGCAAGCGACAGGGACGCATACCACATTTCAAGTCTTCAACCCCGCCCCCAAAAGCCTCCTCAAGGACATGCCCTCCGCCCCTGAAACCAACGCCGATTTGGGTTTTCGCAAGTTGCATAGGATCATCGACAGGGAAGATGATTACCGCCAGAGGAGGCTCAACAGCATAATCTCATTCTCTGAAGAAGGACCTCTACCTCTCGCTTTCCCACAATCCTCCTCAACGACAATGGCAAAGAGGTAACTTAATTTTTTTCCCCTTTATTTTTTGTGTCTGATGAAATGCTTAGTAGAAGAGAAACTGAAATTTTATTTTGGTGATGGTTTTCAAAAGATGAATGATATATCAATTCCAATCTGTTTCTCTGGCTTAACAAAATAAAATAGCAAGAGTAGTAAAGCATTTCAGCAAGAACCTGTGTTTTGGTTATCAACCTTGACATGTCTTTGAGCCATCAAAAAAAATTGAAAATAAGAAGAGAAAATGATATCACTTTCCAGAACCATAAATCTAAAAAAAAGGGAAAAAGTAATAAATGATGAGAATACATACATCAAATTTTCCATCATAGATCGTAGCACCAACCTGAGCCATATCGTGAGTCTCAAAGGTAATCACACCGCTCTGCCATGGGATTAACACTGTCATTACGAATACTTTCTTCAACCTATAAATCAAGGAGAAAATATCACACATGTTATTTAACCCCTGAAAATGCATAGAAGCCAAAGATATATAAGGACTCTGTTGAATATCTGTTAAGATTTAGTTTATTATTAATCTAACAAAGAGATAAAAAGAAACTAAATATATCTAAACCTATCTCTATTTAAATAGATATTATCTCTATTTAAAAAAATTCAATAAAAATACCATAAAATTAATGAATACTCTAAAAATAAATCAAAAATAAATTAAGATAAAATCAAGAAAAAAACAACCTAAATCCTAATCAAATCTAAAATTTAAAAATGTATTTTTTTATGAGAATTAACCTGAGAATGACACGTTGAATTTTTTTATGAGAATTAACGTAAGAATGACACGTCACTAAGAATTAATGTCCCTAACTTTTTTTTTAAAAGAGTGAGTTTGAAAGCTATAGCTTAAGTTAATTTGTTAATATATTACCAAATAATAATAATAATAATAATAATAATAATAACATATGTGTGCGGGTATGAGCCGGTTGGGTACTATAATGCTCATACCCGCACTCATACCCACTACTTTTTGCGGGTAATTACCTATACCCAACCTCATACCCATTTAACGGTTTTTTACCCTACCCATAGTTGGTATTTTTTGCGGGTACCATATGGGCCCGAAACCCTATGGGTCCGAGACCCACTGCCATCCCTACATTTAGATTTTGGCAAAGATGAAGAGCTTCCTGTAATGACATTGAATTGTCTAAAGGTGGAGAGCATCGAGTTGCTACCCACGCGAGTATGGGGACGGGAACAGGTAATTTTTTAAAACGCAGGTATGAGGATGGTTCTATAGTACCCTACCCATTGTCATCCCTACTTAGTTGGAATAAACACAATAATGTCATACTTTATGATTTATCTTACACAATCTTAATTTGTGCTACTATCACATTCATTTTTTTTAAGATTAATTTGTTGCTAATTTCTTATATCTATGATTTGTGTTATTGTCTTCATATTCACGAAGAATGTAAAACGAGTTCCTGTTGATCTCAACCAGGCTTATAACAGAAGTCTTTATGTCAACTTTGCTTAGCATTTCTGAGTCTTCTATTTCATCCATTGTTTAATATATTTTTAATAATCAAGGTATTAATTGACGTATCAAATACAATAGACGTATTCCCCGTGCAACGCGCGGGTAAAAAAACACTAGTTATGTTTAATTAAGAAATAAAGTGAATTTGACAAGACACGTGTTCGTACAGGGATGCGCAGGCCTTCCTGGAACAAAGCGCAAGCGATCCAGCAAGTCATTGCCCTCAAAGCTGTACGAAGCAAGGTGAGTTAGTTGGTAGTAACATTTGGTTTTGTAATTAATTATCATAAGAACTTCGAAATTTATTGTCAATTGAAACCTCATTTTTACGTCAACAGCATAAATTCTTTTTGGCTAACACTGCGCCCTTTGATATTTTATTTTCGAATTTTAGGGAAAGATGTACGATGTGTTTTTGAGTTTTAGAGGAGAAGACAGTCGCGCAAAATTCATCTCACATCTCTATGCCTCTCTCCTAAATGCTGGGATTTTTGTTTTCAGAGACGATGATGAGATTAAACGGGGAGATATGGTCTCAGACTCACTAAAGCGAGCTATCAGCAAATCTATAATTTCTATAGTGGTTTTGTCAAAACATTATGCTAATTCAAAATGGTGTATGCTAGAGTTGCTTGAAATAATGAAAGAACGCAGAACCACAGGGCTGGTGGTTGTTCCGGTGTTTTATGAGGTAGATCCCTCAGATGTGCGTCATCAGACAGGTGAGTTTGGAAAAGCTTTTGAAGATCTTATAAAAACAACCTCACTAGATGAACAAGGCATCGTAAGGAATTGGAGGACAACACTCCTTGAAGTTGGTGGCATAGCAGGTGTTGTCATCATAAACTCCAGGTAATTTAATTTCAATTTAGAATCTATGTATAGTGTGAACATATTTACGCATACTACTTGTAGATTAAAATGAATAAATAAAATGTGATATATTAGTATTAAATTTTGAAATTTATAATACAGATATAAAATATTACTTGTTTGTCCCTGAATGATAGCCTAAGTGGTAAGAGTTAGGGGACATGTGGGTTGGGTGGGGGAGGTCCTAGGATCAACCTCTAGCGGGTGCAATTTATCTTTCCGATGTACACAAAAAAACAGAATATTTATTGTTTTGCTTTGGCTTCGTAACTTTTAAAATAAAGATTAAAATTTTAAAGTTCTAAATTTAAATGGTTTTGAAGAGGGTTATATGGTGTCATGCTGCTCTTTGGTGTTGTTCTTGTAATATTTATAAATGTTGTCCACTACAGGATCCACCATGCCCAAACATCCAGCCAAAAAGGTTACCAACTGATCTAAGATTGCTGCCCTTCCCCACCCACCTTTTACTGGTGGGTGAAGAAAGAGGTTCTCCACTTTTCTTAATCTCACACTTCTCCTAAGTCAAAGCCAACCTAAAAACTTGTTCAAGCATTGCATAGGCAAACCGGCTGAGGAAGCTATTGACTTCATTTTTATGCACGAGACTATATTTGACAAACTGCATGTGGGACTTCCCTTTTCTTCCTTCGGATGCTCTATCCTTCATGTCCTTAATGTCACGCCATCCTAGATGCATCCAAATAGTTGGGCTTTTGTGAAAGTCTTTTCCAAATTCTGCATTCACTTCCATATTTATCCCACTGCCATCATCTTTTTCTCCTTGGAAGTCGGTCTTGGTTTACAGTTGAAGGTCGGGTGGGTTTCCGTCAAAACTATTCAAGGATGAAGTATCTTCACGCTTTATCTCCAATCTTACGAAAAATTTATTCATGAGTTCTTCCAGCTAAAGGCTAAAGAATGTTTCCTGAAAGTTTTCTGTAACCTGGATGGTAGTCCCAAATTCCCCTTTTACTGGACGAGTGACCCCTTACCCTTATGCAAGGGAACCCCTGAGATACTGACCGAGGAGGAAAATGTTGACGTGGAATTCTTGGAAAGGTTCTTCCGTTGACATCTTGGTCATTCTCAAAGAGGGAAGGGAAGGGTTACATCAATACATAGGTAATTAACTTTGTGATTTTTTGAGAGAAAAAACATTTGTTTAGGCGTTTGCTTTCCCATCTACCTTTCTTGCATGATCGCACGACTCGGATCTCTTAAGTCAATTTGATTGCTTTGCGTTGTAAAAAGACTTAGGCGAAGAAGGGAAAGAAAGCCGGCCTGACTGCTGATGACAATGCTGCAGACTCGTCAGCTGCTAACACGTTCCCACTGAAGAGAAAAAGGAATGTCGACGAGACTGTACGAGTTGAGTTTGAGCATGCTACCATCAGTCCCCCCTACTCAACCGAGGCTGGGTGCATCTTTGCTTCCTTCTTCTGTTGATCGGTGGCATGAGGTGTTGAGGGATTTTAAAGATTTGCCTATAGTGGAACCATACTCGGCTTGGGACATAAAGTTTTACCATCGAAGGTGGTAGACAAAGGTTTAATTTTTCCTTAGGATGTTGTTAGGTTGAAAGAGGTTGATATGCGTCAAGCCGCTCGAGTGACCACGGAATATGCTTTAAGGTCGGCTATCATTGCTCGGTCTTTGGAAAAGGTGGCAGACATTTTGGAAGCTAAGTTGCAGAAGAGGCTAGAGAATTCAAACTGTATTAAAGATCGTATAGCTTCTATGGATGCGAATGCAAGGAGGCCGCAAAGCTTGAGGGGGCAGTGAAAAAACTTGAAGAGAAAATCACCCAACTGGAGGGCGAGGAATGCTGATATTGAAAAGTTGCACAAGGACATGAAAATCAAGGAAGATGAATGTCAGGCTTCAGAGGTAGATTTGGCTAAGAATGCAAGGGAGATTCAAGAGATAAGGGGAGATGCAGCTGAGAAGTATCCGGCTGGTTTCTAAGTTTTTAACTTATGTTTTGCGGTGCCCACTGGGCTATTTTGTAACAGCGACAATGTTTCCTTCAGAGAAGGCTGACCTGGCCGCTTTTGGATTGTACTGTTTAATCTTCTTACGGTACATATGTTTCATTATCTTTTAACCCGCTTAAGTATTGAGTGTTGTTTACACGGGAGTTTTATTGACAGAATTTAACGTTTTAAAAACAATGTTCACAAGGATACATGCGGAGCTATCATTTTTTCACAATGAATTTTCCTCTTTTTCAAACCACCACAGGTTGTAAAATGGTAATATATTCGATAATGCATACTTGTTCTAGGTTCATATTTTGGTTCATATTTTACAGAAACGAAAGTGAGGATATCATGAAAGTAGTTGAAGATGTTACCGATTTGCTAGGCAAGACAGACTTATTTGTTGCTGAGCACCCAGTGGGGGTAAAAGCTCGCATTCAAGATGTCATTCAACTATTGAAAAGCCAACAATCAGAGATCCTCTACTACTTGGGATATGGGGGATGGGAGGGTTGGGTAAAACAACCATTGCCAAAGCTGTGTATAATCAAATTCGTCGTGATTTTGAGGCTAAGAGCTTCCTCCTAAATGTTAGGGAAGTTTGCGAACAAAATAATGGCTTAGTTACTTTACAACAGAAGCTTCTTTCTGATATCTGCAAAACCACCAAGACAAAGATAGATAATGTTGAATCAGGAAAAGTAGAATTGAAGAGAAGACTTGGCCAAAAGAAAATATTTCTTGTGCTCGACGATGTCAATAAATTGGACCAACTGAGGGCTTTGTGTGGAAGTCGTGAATGGTTTGGCCAAGGAAGTAGAATTATCATCACAACAAGAGATGTAAATATAGTTCAAAAGGAGTTTGGAGTTGAAGTTGTATATAGAATAAAAGAAATGGACAACAAGGAATCTCTTGAGCTTTTTAGTTGGCATGCATTTAAGCAACCAAGTCCTGAAGATGGTTTCACTGATCTTTCTAGCGATGTAGTTAAATACTGTGGGGGGTTGCCGCTAGCTCTTGAAGTAATTGGGTCCTTTTTGTTGACTAGGAGGAGGATAACAGAGTGGAAGAGTGTACTGGAGAAACTCAAAATGATTCCCAATAATGAAGTGATGGAGAAACTTCAAATAAGTTTTGATGGTTTAAGTGATGATGATATTAAAGAAGTATTCCTTGATATAGCTTTCTTCTTTATTGGGATGGACCAAAATGATGTGATTAAGATATTAAATGACTGTGGGAATTTTGCAGAAATTGGAATAAGTGTCCTCGTACAACAATGTCTTGTAACTATTGATAGGAAGAACAGGATCAGAATGCATGATTTGCTACGTGACATGGGAAGAGAAATCGTCCGCAAGAGATCAGCTGAAGGGGGCAAAGAGCCTAGTAGATTATGGCGCTACGAGGATGTGCAGCGTGTATCATCAAAATATACTGTAAGAACATATTACATCTATTGTTTTTGTTTCTAAACTATCTGAAGGAAGAATGCTAAATGAGTTCAGTTGTTACCAACATTCAGTTGCTTGTCTTATTTATCTCAATAATTATGAAAATGATATTTGCTTGTGAATCATTTTGTGCTACATGGTTCCTAGTAACAAATTATGGGCTTCAAACCTTACAGTTGTAGTCAGTTACTCTACTAGATTTTTAACTACCATTTACCTACGATATGTTATTCATTTTTTTTTCTGTTGATTTTGTCTCATAGAGAACAGTGGATGTTCAGGGACTGACTTTGAAGTGTCCAGAAATGGATACAACTTATAATTTGGATGCCAAAGCATTTGAGAAGATGGATAAACTTAGATTGCTTCAACTTGCTGGCGCACAACTTGATGGAGACTATAAGTATCTTTCAAGAGATCTTAGATGGCTTTGCTGGCATAGATTTCCTTTAAAATGTACACCAGCAGACTTTCATCAAGAAAGTTTAGTTGCTATTGACTTCAAATATTCCAATCTGGTACAAGTTTGGAGGAAGTCTCAGGTATCTTTTTGTATATTCTTTAAAAGATAGAGTTTTAAGAATACATATCTTACATGGAGTCATGGACATTTTAAACCGTCTTTAGAATGATATTTTTTCTTTTTCGTCTATTTTCCATTTTTCCTTTGCTGCTTTCTCTAACATAGGTTTTCAAATCTCTTTCTGCCAGATGCTAATGAAGCTGAAATTTCTCAATCTCAGTCATTCTCCTAACTTGAGACAAACTCCAGACTTTTCAAACTTGCCAAATCTTGAAAAGTTAGTACTAAAAGATTGTACCAGTTTGTCTTCAATTTCTCCTACTATTGGAAATCTCAATGAACTGCTTCTTTTAAGTTTGAAAAACTGTACAAGCCTTCGCCAACTTCCAAGAAGCATCTATAAGTTGAAGTCATTAAAAACCCTCATTTTGTCTGGGTGCTCAAAAATTGACAAGTTGGAAGAGGATATGGAACAAATGGTATCTTTAACCACCCTGGTTGCAGATAACACTGGTATAACAAGCGTTCCCTTTGCTGTAGTGAGATCAAAAAGTATTGGATATATATCTCTGTGCGGCTATGAAGGATTCTCACGAGATGTATTTCCTTCAATTATACAGTCTTGGATGTCTCCAGCTAATAATACTTCATCCCAAGTTCAAACATCTGTTGTGGGTATGTCATGTCTTGATCTCTTGGATGAACAGAACAGTAGTTTCTATGGTCTATTATATGCTCTAAAAGATCTTCAGAAGCTTCAACGCCTATGGGTGAAGTGTGACTCAGATGTTCAGCTGAATCAAAGTGTAGAGAGGATTTTGGATACCTTAAATACCACAATTTGCGGGGAATTAGAAGCAACCCCAAGCACATCTCAAGTCTCAACCAATAAGTCCACTTTAGTTGATTGGCACAACCAAGTTCGAATTTCAAGGTCAAAAAAATCATTGACATCTCTTCTGATACAAATGGGAATGAACTGCAGTGTTGTTTGATACTCTTAAAGAAAGCATTTTACAGGTTCTCTCTCCCCACTTTACACACACCACACCACCATTACCTTATTAATGTTTTAACTTTTTAAGTATGAGAAATGCTAGCTACACACTCTATTAAACAAACTCCATATGATTGGTTTATTTTTTTAAAAGTGAACACATTTTATTAAATGTGAGGCAAACGTGTTGTTGGCCTCTTTAAAAGTAGACTAAGCATGAGAAGCTTGTGAGGGACAGTGTTTTAAAGAGTGTGTTGCTAGCATTCCTCAATTAGAGAAATATATAGTTGGTTTAGAGTTAGACATCACATTAGTTTTTAATTTAGATTATCTCTTGCGAGAATTGATGTTTTATCATTGTTATTAAAAAATAATTATACAGCTTTAATTATCAAAACTTTATACTTACAAATGGGCATAGGTAAAAGACTTGGGGCTCGTATGATTTTGTCTGTTTTTTGATTTTTTTTTTTAAACTTTTTTGAATTTAAAAACTATTTTATAAAACTTGTTTTACAGAAGAAGAAAAGAAAAACTGTAAGTAGAACTATTTATAAGAAGTGTTTTTTGAAGCAGTCTATATCAAACAAGTTTTTTCTCATTTTCTATTTTAAAAAACTAAACTGTTCAAAGAGACCCTTGCTATTTTTAAGTACAATATGATTTTTTTTTGTTTCCTGAAGATGCCATAGAGTACAAGTTAAATTTACAAGAAAATAGGTAATTATGTTTTATGGAAAATATATGTGTTTAACAATTAAATTAAATAATTTTAGCATCAATATGTTTAATATTTTTACTTTTTATATATGTGTGCATGTTCATTGAACAGAAAATGTCTCCCATCGAGTTTGGTTTACTTCCGAATAACAACTATCCTGATTGGCTAACATTCAATAGTGAATGTTCTTCTGTGATTTTCAAAGTCCCTCAAGTGGATGGGCGCAACTTGAGGGCAATAATGTGCATTATTTATTCTTCTTCCCCAGACAAAATCATATCAGAAGGCCTGAAAAATGTGATGTTGATAAATTACACAAAAAACACCATTCAGCTCTATAAGAAAGATGCATTTGACTCCTTCAATGAAGAGGAGTGGCAGAAAGTAGTATCAAATATAGAACCTGGTAACAAAGTGAAGGTGGTTTTTGTTTTTGAGAACGGTTTCACTGTGAAGAATACAACAATTTATCTCATATATGATGAACCAATTGATAAAAAGGCAGAGCACTACCATGAGCCAGATAAGAATGCTGTTGTTTCCAGCGGTGATGAAAATGTAAGTATTAATGGTCTGAGTTTATGCACATTTGAAATGAATGGTTGTTCATATTGTTAACCAAGCAGGATTTCAGTGCTGAATTGGAACTGTAAAAAGTTGTGCATGTAACCTCATAAATCTGGTCATGTATGTTGGACACACTATACTGCTTCAACTGCTGGAATGGATAAAAACTTTGCACATTTGAACTTTAATTTTATTTCTTCTAATAGCATTATTCCATTCATGAGGTCATCCCTTTCTCTTTGTTTACGGTTTTAGATATTTGGTAGACTCTTTTTCGTACTCCCTTCCCTAGTTCGAGCCGTTCTAACTTCACAGCCTTTCTGGTTCGGTCTGGCTGGTATCTTGATCGGGTCTCGCTGCTTTTCTGATCGGCGATGGAGTTATAAATCCATTTTAAGGTTTGAACTCATTTCTTTTGCGTCCACAAAATATTTGTATGTTAAAATTAACTTTTTGCTGTTTATGATATCCTTTGAAGCCTGCTCAGTAAAAGGCTATCATTCATTTAATATATGTTGAACATTATTCCTTCCTTTGGGTTTATATTTGGTCCATCTGAAC
The DNA here is from genome assembly GCF_012489685.1 of Lotus japonicus. Lineage (NCBI taxonomy): Eukaryota > Viridiplantae > Streptophyta > Magnoliopsida > Fabales > Fabaceae > Lotus > Lotus japonicus. The sequence continues at coordinate 31,918,276 of NC_080043.1, read as the reverse complement.
CATAACTCTGAATCTAGGTCCTGATTACTCATTTCCGTATGGAGTTCATGATTGCATGTTTATTCTTCATAATGAAGCTTCGTATCAATATTGATTTGGTTGCTTATATTTGAGATACAACTTCTGCTATTTTACTGTTCTGTCTGAAATAGGGAAGTATCATCCGAGAGCGCCCAAGGATCCAATAATCAAGTAGTAAGAGAAGCAACTCTCTCAGGTGATGTACACGACGATATGAAATGGTGGGATGAAGAAAAGGAATAAACCATTCCAATATCGATGGGTTGGTGCAAATCTTGAGGCTTAAGGAATCAATTCTGAGTATTTCAAATTTCTGGAAGTCTTTAGACAAATTTCCAAAGCTAGAGGCAGAAATTGATTGAAGACAAGAGCCACAAGAAATGGAGGTAAAAGTTGAAAAATAGGTATTATTCTTCAGAGCCAAACTAATCCAAGGTGGAGTGCCTTTCTTCATTCTTCATGTCAGCTTATGTGTTGTTTGGCAATGGTTTTTATGTTACTAGTTATAGTTTGTGTTTTACATTCCGCTGTGTTTCAAGTCCACATATGTTGTAATTCTTTTAAAGGAAAACTCAAAAGTATTGTTGGTATGTAGAATATGTTATTTTCAAGTGATGCATGAACAATTTGACTATTGTAGGATCTTTATATGTGTACTAGTAGCAATTAGACTGTGTGAAGTTGTTAGTCATATTAAGGAGATCCATATTGACATAGGGCTTACTTTTATTTCCAGAGAAATGAAATTGAGAGGATAAGATCATGTTGACATTTGTTTAGAGTACGGTGATGGATTTTTTTTAAGCACTTCAATTTTGGTGGAAAAGAGGTGTAAAAAGGATAGATAGAAAGAAAGAGAAAAGGAAAAGAGGATAAGTGAGGGAAATAATGTGAAGTGTAACTCGAACAGACGTTTGACCCAATCCATTGTAAGTTTTGTTTATTTTTCATGGGATTGCATCAGCAAATGGCAGAAAAATATCATCTGCAACAATAATAGGAATGCAACCCCCAATCTTGGGCTCCAAGGTGCATAGACAAAATACAGCTAGTTGCATGTTCTCATGGTATGTGGTTGGATGTTCAGTTCACCTCTGCAAGATTGCAAATCACATACTGTTTAACCGGTCAGGATTATTTGTTGATCCAAGTTTGTTATGAAAGCAGCAACGCTTGTACCCGAACTTGGTGCACTCATTTTTCTCTTAGCAGCAATTTTCCTGCACATCTCCTCAATAAGAGCACTCGCTTTTCTTCATATACGAGATTACATTAGCAATTGGTGTAAATATATGTATCAGCACTATAATAGAAGTGGGTTCCTCCACCAGCAAAAACAAAATTTTCACCTTTTACAACCATCTAGATCTGGTCTGATTGCCTTCCATCCCTTGAGTCAGCGCAATTGAACAAACATAATGTCCCTCAGCCATTGGGAAGTGACGCCCATAGTATAATTGTCCTCTCCGCCACCAAAGTGTCTTAGAGATTCATTGTCATACTCAACAGGAGCTGAGACTCTACCCCGAGAATGAAGGTAGAAGGAGACACTAAACAATCACCAAAACCAACCCGAGAATGAAGGTAGAAGGAGACACTAAACAATCACCAAAACCAACACAGTTGAGACCAACCTCTTTCAAGAGTTCCCATTTTCTCTTTCTTCTTGTCTTGCTTGCTACTGAGCCACCTTTCTAGAATAACTTCAACTCCTCAACTAGCACAAGATTGAAAAATCAACACCTCCCTATCTGTCTCCTCTCGCCGAGGCTGGTATCGCTGGGACTGCCAAGGACGACGACGTTCATAATCTTCCCTTGGCGGGTACTGCAGCTCCCTAGTTGGCTTTGCCGCCAACTTCCCTTTCTCTTCCTTGCGCTGACTTCCCTCGCCTCGCTCGCTACTATACTTGTCCTTTCGCGAATGCTTGACTGATGCCCCGTCACTTTCCATTCTTGCGCGTTTGTGCTTGAATGCGTTGTCCTCTTCATCCAGGATATATGTACTTGCCCGAGCACGCATTTCCGCCATGGATTGGGTTGGCTTCCTGCTCAGTTTGCTATTCAGCGTTCCAGGCAGCAAACCGTTCTTGAACGCTAGAGCGCAAGCACACAGTTCCACATCCTCTACCCTCACAGACGCTGCACATTAACGCGCCATATACTTCTTTAAAGATTCACCCTCCTGTTGGTGAATGTTATACAGGTCGTTGATAGTCACCTGCTGAACCTTATTCACAGAAAATTGCACTAAGAACTTTGAGGAAAAGTCACGAAAATTCGAAATTGAACCGCGCGGCAAAGTTGTGAACCATGTCATCGTCGCCGACTTGAATGTGGAAACGAACATACTACACTTCACCACATCCGACGTCGCGCTAATCACCATCTTTGTGTTAAAATATAGGAGATGATCTTTAGGATCCGAATCTCCACTGTTGATAAGTGTCAATTTTACCTAGTTTTCCATTGTTATTAGGCACTTATCTATGTGATTTATGGAAAATTTCTATCAAAGTTACTCTCCTTTGCTAAGAATTTATAGATGAGTGAATTCTAGCTAAAAAGTGTTGAAAATTTAATTCCAATCTCAACTTTTGTGGTAGGAATGATGATTTAAGGAACAAATGCAACAAACCAAGGATTTTGAAGATTTTGTGCCAAAAGAGCTCAGCTTATTCCAAAAGGTGCTCAGCTGATTTATGGTGGAATGATTCTGTCTTAAAAGAGCTGAGCTGATTTTGAGGGTGCTCAGCTGGTCTGAGGCGGTTTGGAGATAAAACCCATCAGTGAAGGTAAACAAATTCAGCTCAGCGCACGGGAAAAAGAGCTACGCGCCATGCGTCATTAATTTCATATAAAAAGGCATGTCTCATCAGGTTTAGGGGGAGAACTTCAACCCAACTCAGAGAAACACTAGAGAAACAAAGGGAAAGGCTTAGGAGGCTAGAGAAGAAGCTCTGGAGATCGGATTCGGCGGCGAGACATCACGACGGTTTCGTTTCTTCGTGTTCTTCATCTCTATTTGTAAAGTTATCCATGAAAATGGATAACTAATCTCTCTTTGCTGGGATTTGATCTAGTTGTATGATACTTATGCTCTCTATGTGATTCTCTTCAATATAAAGCATGTTTCTAGTTGTTGATTTAGTGGTTTTCTCTTGATCTTCATGTTATATCTTAGATTGATCACCTATGGTATTTTGTTTGATTCGACTTGTGAGCGGAAGCTACAACGTTTGAGTCCGAACTGGAGTTAAACACCTAATAATCCTAATTGCTAGACATAGAGTTAGGTTTGTTAGTCACTAAACTCCCAAACTTCATGATAACTTTCTTTCTTAATCATGTGAGACATCAATGTTTAGGATTAGAGAGTTATTGATATCCACTCATGCGAGACGTCGATGATGTAGGGTTGAATTGGTTTAGATGAATCATATGCTTGAACATGTTATGTATTTGAATCACTAGAATGCAAAAAGGTCAAACAATGAAGTCTAATCCCAACAATTCCTCATACCTGTTGTTTCTCCGTCAGTTTATTTGCTTTTTATTTAGATTTATGTTCAAAAAATCAATTAATCTCATTGTGTAATCATCATTTAAGTTTGTTAACTATTGAACGCCATAAGTATTACACCTCCTTGGGGATACGACAAAACCCTTTACTATACTACAATTGAGTCTTGAGAGATTCAAACGTAGAGTGGTAAAAAATCTTTCATCAACTGTATGAGTCCAGAACTAGCGTCTTCATGTTATCCGGTATCGCCACCCCTTCCACCTTAGTTGAAAACAGACGGAATTCTGCCACCGTGTCCGCCTCGCGGATGTCGTCATCCTGTTGGTCTCGACGGAAGAAATCAAGTTGTGCTTGTAAATGCGCATTCTATTGCTGAATGTCGCCTATGATGCACATCATCCGACGCCACTCCCCCGGAGTGACATTCACAGAGGTTGCTGCGGTGAAAGCGATGGAACGTGTAAGACCCAAGTTTTTAAGCTTATGCTAAGTGAATAAACTTCTTATTCACGATTAGGGTTGATGTATTGAGAAGGGAAACCTGAACAAGAGTTTTTTTTTTAATGAAATAAATTTATGAAGGAGAAAGTTCAGGAAAAGTCTAAGGATTGTATCAGAATCGATAAAAGGTATAGCACGATCGATTCGCTTAAACCTAGGACAAGAACCTTAGGAAAAGACTATGTTCCACCCTTGGAACACTGTAGGAATAAGTTCCAAAAATCTTCAGAGAAATGTTAGAACTTCTCTTTTTCCATATATCACAATCGTTTCGAGGCGAAACTCTAGGATCTACGAACGTCCGATTCCAATCATCGGAAGTTTGCCGAAACCAAAACCCTGATAGTTCAAAAACCCTAGAATCAACCGACAATGAAGACTTTTTCTATTCAGAGCTTCAAATGAAGATTCTACACGCGTACACCCATTTCTCTTGATGATTTCAATCTTTCTTCAGAAGGAAGTTTTCTATTCCGACATCCGATGCAAAAAGTAACTTATCGGGTAAAATAGTTTTACACCGACTATGCATTAGTCTCCAAAAATACAAGGAAACCTCTTTTTAGTTTTGGAATTCTTTCGCCAAAACCTATCTTAGAATTCACGAAGAATGAAGCCGGAAAAATCAGATTCGCGAAACTTTCATTTTCCCGCGTTTTGCCAACCTCTATATATAGCCAAGAAATGAGAAAATATCACAAAAATCTTACCCATTTTCTCTCCAAGGGCCGCGAGTTTGCTAAGAGGAGGAGGAGAAGAGATTTTGTTCATTTCTTACTTGATCGTTGATTCGACAGTTGCTGCTTGAAGGTATCGAGGTATAGTCGCTAATCCTTACCTCTGATCGTCTTTTCCATAGCTTTTCTCTATGTCTTTCTGTGCTCATAGTTTTGAGGTTTTTGCAAAACTATCCTGATAATTCCATTTTTGATTCTAAACATCTTCCCTACGTTCTCCTGAGTATGTTTAGCTAATAATACTGCGCCGATTCTCGAAAAACTACCGTCGAGTTTCAATTCTGCTTAAAATACCCATTTTGGGGCAAAGCTTCGTCCTTTGGGCTGAAAACTATCGCCTTAGCTTAGTGCTAGTAGGATTAGTTGTCATAAACGTCGTTGGTGACGTCCCCATCCAATTTGCTTTTCGAAATTTCAGTTTTGAATTTCTGAGTTAAAAATAGTGACCAAAATACCCCTGCGACAGTTTTTGATCCGATAATTTTTCCGAGTTTAGAATACCCTTAGTTACGGCTAATGATAGCATAGGAACCAAGTTTGATCGAAGAAAAATCGAACCCCACAATTACCAATAGTGGCCGAGCACCCTAAGGGGGAGGGAGGAAAATTCCTTTTTCGAAAACTTGTCCTTTCGCGCTAGATTATCGTGCCTCAGAGTATGTACTACTTCGTGTAACCTTAGTGAGTATTGATAGCTTAAATTCCGATAGATTTTGATAGAATTCTGTGGTTTTACTTTAAAGGTTCGTTTGAAGAGTTTCCCGAGGAACAAGGCTTTGCTTGTGAAGAGGAGTTAGAAGATCACCCTGGAGAATCTTCAGGTGAGGGCTACTCACTGAATCTTTAGTTAATGCTTAGGGTCGATGCTTTCGACATTGATTTACTGTTTATGAACTTGTTTGTGTTTGATTGGAAAAATGTTTTCTGAGGCTTCGGCTGACAATGTAGATGATTCATCTACTGACTGTTTTTGAGATTGACTTACATGCTATGTGCTATGTGGGTAATCTAGGATGTGTGATGCATGCTTTATATGCTAAGTGCTACGTGATTATTCTAGAATGTGTGGATATATGACATGTTTGTTGATTGTGCTGACTTACTTATGTCCTTGCACTGATATCTGTGATTCTGAGAGTAAGAATAGCGGGCAGGTCATGCCGATTTTATTTTGAGAGTTTTGAGGAAGTTTGACTGGACGAATGAGATTCGGGCCTTGTTGTGGTTTTCATGGATCGAGACATTCTCTGGAGTCATTTGGTGATTAGGAGATCCCGAGAACTTATAAGTTTTGCGATAAGACAAAAGGGAAACTATTTTATAAGGAAAACTCATAAGACATTAATCAACCTCTAAACCTTTAAGTAATGATAACAATCTCGAAGGAAAGCTTAGGAGTCAAATCTTAGTTTTGGAAAACGAGAAGTGTCGTCGGATCCAAGTGTTGAGGAAGCTGTTAAGTTCCGAGTATGTTGATACTCTTTGCTCGTTGAGCAGTTTGTTTAGCCATCCAAGGGATGAGCCGAGAAGCTTCACTGAGGCGTGAGACCTTGTGAATGCGTGATACTTCACTGAGGCGTGAGACCTCGTGAAAAGCATGGATCTTCACTGAGGCGTGAGACCTCGTGAACAGCATGAAACTTCACTAAAGCGTGAGACTTCGTGCAAGTGTGTAAATTCACTGGGGCGTGAGACCCCGTGAAAGCATAAAACTTCACTGAAGCGTGAGACTTTGTGAATGTGTGAGACTCCACTGAAGCGTGAGACTTCGTGAGAGCATTGATGACTCGAAGAGTTATCGTGAGTGGTTGCACTCATTTTATGATTATTGTATTTTGTCGCAGAATCGACATTTACCTTAGGGTATTCTTTCAGAGACAATAAGTTAGCTAGAACACGTGGCGACGTGTCGAGTGAGGTCAGAGACATTGTTTGGCTAATCACATTGCATTCATGCACACATAGGAGGTTAATACACGGCGTGATTACCGGACCTCGGTGGATTCCAAAATGGTCATAAGACCCGGATTTCCGCGAAAGAGCGTTTGTAGACGACTCTTAGTAGCAGACCGAAATGGCAGACCTTCGGGTTTACTGCTGATCTGACTACCGTTGTTGTTGGAGTAAGAGGCACGCGGGCAGAAATGGTCCCACCGTTGCTGGTGCTAGGATTGATCCGTTTGATGTCCATCCGTTTCCGGAATGCATTTGGTTAACTGGGTTAACCGTCATCTGCATTTCATGCAACATGCATACTGACTTAGTTGCTGAGTGTGATTAATAATTGTTAATTCTATTTGATGCATGCTATTTGTTATTACTGTCGTTACATTCATTATGGAATATACAACCCTAGGATGTTATCCCTAGCTATAAGCCTAAGTGGCTATTCTATTATCTGTATCTATCGGTGCTATTATTTACATAATTCTTTGGAGTTGACCCTCGCGTCTTCTGTGTGTGCTTTGGCGGACTACGCCCTTTGTCAGATGTCCATGGCGGACTAGTTCATGATGGTTCACCCTTCGGGGGGGAACTAGGGTTGAGATGCTGGAACAGGAGCGCATCGCGGTTGCGAGAGGAGGACGGATGGTGTACATAGACTTGGTCGTTCTAGATTCAGATTCAGACGACGATCACGCTAGCATGTAGGATTGAGTGTTAGTGTGAGCTTCTCGAGATGGGATTAGTGTAGGAGTAGAGTCTTAGCTCTGAACATCATTTGTTTCTTTGGGGACAGGGTAGTTTCCCACCTATAGCTTTTTGTGTGGTTTCTTTACGGGAATCACAGAGAGTTGGTTGGACTTAGGAGGTCTTGTTTTAGGCCGATTGGGCTAACTTATTCTCGTTTTTGAGGTTTGTGTTGCGGACACTTCACCTCTACTTTGGTCTGTACTTATTGCCTACGAGCGTTACTCTCTTTTACTTTCCGTCACTGGAGGTTACTCGTGACGAGGTTGGGTACTTACGGCGGGGGCTGTAATTATTAATGTATATTAGTTCTATTATCTTTTGTCGTCTAGTTTTATTTCTTTCAGTTTTGGTCCTATTATCGACGCAAAAAAAAATATTCACGTTTTTCCGCATTAAGTTTCTTTTTGGTTACTAAAGTGACGCCACCGAAATCGGGGTGTTACAGAACGAGCAAAGGTATCAGAGTTCCATGTTGTGAAGGTGATGGAGGCGGTGTTGGTGGAGTCGGATGAGGCGGAGGAGGAGCCGCTTTCTCCTACTGCGTTTCCTGGTGCAGGACCGGTGATTCACGGCGTATCTGTCGGATACGACACGTAGGTGAGACTCGTCGTCGCTCCGGCGAGTCGCGATGTCTCCTGCGACGGGTTTCCATCAACTTGGATCCAACCAAACCAGAATCGAACTGAATCAATACTAGGCGATCAAACAGGCACTCAAAATCAACGAAAAACATAGGAACTTCAATCGATCAATCAAGGAGACTCAATCATGCAATCATTCCACGCGAATTGGGAATCGAAAGTTTACCGATCCCCACAGACGGCGCCAAATGTTCCGGGTTGGAACATTGAGAGGTAGGGTAGTACCTAGAGTGTGGCGTGATTGTACTAGAGAGAGTTTAGAGAGAGCGTGAGTAACTGAATTTCATGTATTATTAAGAAATGAGCTAAAAGTCCCTTACAATTGATGACCACCTCCTATTTATAGGGGGTGTGTGGGCCCCCGTGTATTAGCCTATCCTAGGGGCCAGTTGGGTCGTGCAAACAGGCCCAAGTTATGGGTGAAGTGACCCGCCTTCGGGCGGGCAACCCTCGGGCGTTGCCCCTATAGGGGCTCGCCCGGTCCATTAAGTATGGTCTAGTTAATATATATGTATCTAGCTATTAACTTGAATATGTGATTTTTGTGAAGGTGAAGGACACCTTGTCGATTTCACTACGAGAATCTTAAATGGGAAGGAAAACAACTGAGGTAAGAGCACATCGAGTTTTGGACCTTAACGTGCAAAATTGATTGTGGGATTTTCTAATTCGTAATGATTTGATGTTTTGAATATGTTTTAATGTTGTAAATTGTTGCTGAGAAGCATGGTATGATGTATAAAACTTGAGTATATGATTTGGGGCTGGAATGAAGTTAAATGATGGAAAAAAATATTGAAGTTTTGGAGTTGCGAGCAGAGTCCCAACGCTCGTGCGCCAGTGACCACCGCTCATGTGCTAAGCCATTGTGCGTGCAACACTCATGCGCTATGGTACTGACTGGAGCGCTGGTGCATTCGGGTCTAGCGTACATGCGCTAGCCCCCTGGTTGCATAGTGATGGTGGGTTATCTTGGGGCATGTTTTGGGCTGTTTTGGGGTACTCTTGGGTGTGGATTGTGATCTTGAATACTATGTATGAGATGCATGAAATATGTGGGTTAAGAAGGCATGGTTGACATGAAGATTGTACTTGAATATGATGATCGATGATTTTTTTATATGTCCTTGAATGTTATGAATAACATGATACTTGTGGGAGTGTGACATGTTTAAATTGGATTTTAGTCCGTAATAATTGAGTCTTTTTGCATTGAAGTCATTGGTCTAGGTTGTTAGAGGAATTAGGGGCATTGTTGGAAGAATCTTGTAACTTATAACCTGAACTTTCATGGCATTATGTGCATTAGTTTAGGAGGTTTTGAGTTACAAAAAATGACTTAATGTGTGTTCAATAAGCAGTCCTTGATTTAGTACCCTTTGATGATGATTCTCGTCCAAGGGATCATATTTATGAAGAATAACCATGGGTTGATGGAGCATAAAGACTAGGAGGTTTCAAAATGAAGAATTGAATGCCATAAGAGAGGTAGAAAGGAGTTACAAAACCATTAATGAGGAATGAGCTGAAGAAGAAAATGAAGATACCCCAAAGAGGTGTTCTTGCATGCATGGTCAGTAGCTTGGCAACCTGAGGAAGAGGGCACGCATGTGCGTGCACTTCCCTTGAGGCTTGACATTTCAGCCAAGCCTACACGCATGTGCCTGCACTATGCATGCACGCACATGCGTGTGAAGGCTTCAGTTTTTCCTATAAATAGGACTTTGTTTTTTTAGTTTGTATCTTAGTTTTAATGAAGATTTAGCTTGTCTAAGGAGTAAGGAGCTCTTCCAAGGTTCCTATTCAGGTTAGAAACATGTTTACCTTAGCCATGCTTAGCTAAGTTTCTTTTAGCATTTGGGATGTGGATCCTTTACTTGTTATTGTTTTAACTTTCTGGATCTTCTTATGGAATAAAGTAGTTTTCTTTCTACGAGGCTACCCTGTTGTGATAATATGAACTTGAATGCATGCAAGTTATTTTGCCATTCTTTGCACAAACGGAAGTTTGGTTTTGAAATGGGGAACTGGGGGTCCGTTTATTAGAGCATTTGCGCCTTAGGAATCAGAGCAACGACTAGTAGTTGATGGCCTGAATATAGTGAACTTAATCTTCAATTTGACTGCTTATAAGTGATTAGGAATTTATTGGGATTTAGCTAGTGAAGTCTTTTGAAAGCTATTTTTGATCTCAAGGAATCAGCATTTAGAGAAATAGGCTAGATCAGCAATAGAAAGTATAAGAACTACCTCTTATTCCATAAGCATTCAGCTTTTTTAAAACATCACTTGTTTTGGTGAAACAAAACCAAATGCTAAGCTTTTAAACATTGTTTCTTCCTCTTCACTTCATATTGCTAAGTTCACTACCAACCATCATATATACTTAGTCTTTTACTTTTTCTTTTGATTTAAGCAACCATTGAGCTTATTAATCGACTTTTCCCAAATCTCTGTTTGGTTTGACAATATTTTATATTACTTCGGGCATTCTGTACACTTGCAGAACGCGTATCAGTTGTGAATTGGTATGCATATTTGATTTGACTTATGCTTGTTGAAATTTTGAATAACATGTGATTATCCTGACTTGATTATTGGATTTGAAATTGTTGATCGAGTGACTAGTTGTAACGCCCTGAATTTCGGGTGTCACTTTAGTAACCTATTAAAGTAAATATGCAATATTTTCCAAAAGAATGTATAAACACGAGTATATTTTTTTTCTTTTCGAAGTATTTCCAAAACATGTCATGCATACTCCCAACTGTAAATAAATTTACATTAAACCTTGAACAAGGCGAGTATCTGCAACCCCAAATATAAATTTCTAAACTCATTATGCAAGCTTAAACCAATAACGGTAAGCTCTCTAACCCAAGGCTCTAGCCCTACACCCGACTCTATTCTTCGAGTCATCCACAGTTCTTCAAGTTCTTCTCTCCGACTCGTACGAAGGTCAAGCTCCATCGAAGATTCTCCATCGCCTAATAGCGTTAAGCGCCCAAACAACAAGTAGCAAATAGAAAGGGTTAACTCCATACAACTACCACATATAAAAGAGAAAAGCATGTTATTCAAATCTAATACATGCCATGGTAAGTAAGCTACTAATTTAATTCAGAATAGATGACACCGTATATCTACTAACATGAAATCAAATCATATATCAGCAAATCAACGATATGGTTTTAACTCAGATATCAACAACTTAACAACATATATTTACTCAGATATCCACAACTTAACACCCTAGGTTTAAATCAAATAACAATAAAATCAACAATATAACATCAAATCAGATATCAACAACCTCAACAATATAACATCAAATCAGATATCAATAACCTCAACAATATAACATCAAATCATATATCAATAACCTCAACAATATAATATCAAATCAGATATCAACAACCTTAACAATATAAATCAAATCCAATATATAAGTGCCCTGTAGTACAACTATGTGTCACTACCAAGACGTGTCAAATCAAAGGCGTCTCGCAAGACGGGACAGTCACCTGGAACGAAAACTATTGATCTGCCACTTAATATGTCACGAAGGCCCCACAATATCAATCAAACAATAACGTCTCGCAAGACGGGACAGTCATGTGAAAACATCCACTCCACTGCCACTTGATAACGCCTCGAAGGACGGGATAGTCATGTGAAAATATCCACTCCACTACCACTTGATAACGTCTCGCAAGACGAGACAGTCCTGTGAAAATATCCACTCCACGGTCACTAAGTAACGCCTCGAAAGACGGGATAGTCATGTGAAAATATTCACTCTACTACCACTTGATAACGCCCCGAAAGACGGGACAGTCATGTGAAAATATCCACTCCACTGCCCCACTTCAAGCAAGTCAAAACATCCTCAAACCAATAATCAACTTAGAGTAACAACATGTTATTCATAATTTTAACAAGCATAAACACATCAAGCTCTATTGAGTGATGAAACAATAATTCAGTGCTATAAAACATAATCATGTCCTATCCACTAGAAAGCAATAATGACGGAAACCAGTAAACGACCAAAGCCTCTCAGAAAACGGAGACACACGTCTCAATAAGTTCACTCGGCCGAAGCCTCCAGAAAACATTTGGCACAAGCCTCAGAAACAGTCAACATAAGCAAGCATACAACATTGCAAGCATACAATATTTCAATCAACGCCAATCAAATTAAACATCTTCATCTCAAACGCAGACAGTGCGATAAAATCAGGCAAGACTCAAAGACGCGCTAAAACTGAGTTACCCTTACCTTAGCCAATTTCTCCACCCAAGCTCAACATCCCAGTCCAATCCAAAATAAAGCTCCCGAACTCAGCAAGTTCCTCGGGCGTCCTCCTCAGCCGTGAAACCTCACCGCTTGCTCCAAAATATCTTTCCTCCGCTCAACTCGTTCCAAACCTTAAGCAAAGTATCATTGCTTAGTTGCTAATAAACAATACAACTAATAACACTATCATAACCCGAAAAGAAGCTTTCGAAACTCTAGAGTTCGACATTTAGGCACGAATGGACAATAAGACATGTTTTCGCTAAAATGCGCATAACTCGAGCTACAGAACTCGGAATGACATGAAACCAAAGCCAAAATTTCGATAACAGAGAGGGCTACGCTATGGCTCAGGCCATACAAACCCAAAAATTATTTTTGGACACAGTACAGCTCCAAAAAGTTTCGTTCACTACCAAAAATCGAGTTTCCCGAACTTTTCTTCGATCTAATTTAATTCCTAGGTATTCGTAGGTGATATCTAGGCCAGGGAAACTCACAGAAAAATTTAACGACTGAAAATACGACTTAGGGGTATTTTGGTCAAGAATTAATGACCCAAAAACTCAAAGTTGAAATTCTGAAAAACAAAATTGATGGGGTTGTTCACAACGACGTTTATAGCACTTAATCTCAAGGGTACTAAGCTTGGTTGCGACTTTTTGATAAGAAAGTAAGCACATGTGAAGAAAATGGGTTTTTAGTCAGTTTTTCAGATCTACGGTGACTCGGTGAAAATCCGAACGATCCGACAGTGATTATAGCATGTTGGGTTGTAGTAGAAGATAGTTGGAAAGAAAAATCGAGGTAATCAAACATTTTTACAAAAACCCAAAACTTTGAGCTCAGAAAGACATAGAAAAACCCAACAGAAAGAAGAAACAGAAGTAAGATTAAGCAGCCTTACCTCTACACCTACGCGTAGCTTCTGAAATCAGGACGATCGGGCAAGAATTGAAAAAGCTTAGCTCATCTCTCTTTCTCTCTCTAGCTCTCGGCCACTCTTGGGAGAAAATGAGAAATTTCTCATTTTTTTCCTTTTTATAGGTGAGGGGAAAATCCGAAAAATCGAGATTTCGCGGTTCCGGTCGTTTTGGTACTTTCATCTGCTGATAAAAATTGAGTATTCGGCGACAGAATGTCGAAACTCAAATCGAGGTTCATTTATTTGAGGAAAACGCCTCAAAGACGGTGTGGGTCCATTTACGCCGAAAAACTACTTTTTGCAGTCGACGTCGGATGAATAAACTTCCTTCTGAAGAAATATCACAAACGTCGAAAGGAATGAGGTAGCGTGGATGGAAACTTCGTTAGAAGCTCCGAATAGAAAAACTCTTCATTCAGGGTCTTAGTCAAAGTCCCCGAGAAGTTAAAGTCTGGCTTCGGCGGACTTCCGGAAAGCGAAGCCTAACAAGCGTATAGTCCAGGGTTTCGTATCGGAAAGCTGGTCATGGGAAAAATGCTCAGAGGTTCTTATTCTCTCTTTAATTCTAAAATTCTCTTTAACAGTGCTCTAGGAGCGGATATAGCCTTTTTCGTACACTCTCGACCTTAGTCGGGTGTGAATATGCTCGTGCTATTACTTAAGCTGACTACAGTGTCAACCTTAAACATAATCTGAACTTAATTATTATATAAATAGTTTTCGTGACTCGTAATAGGATTCGAGTCATGAAAATAACATAAAACAATAAAATATAATTACTTAATTAATCAACACGCGACAGTAAATAAATAATCTAATTATTTAATTCGAGGTCTTACACTAATGAAGTCGCAAATGTTGTTGACTAACTTTGACATATAGGGCTTGAGCTTGAAGTGACAATGAGATGGTTATTTGTCCCATGAGATTGTCTCATTCTTCAGAATGTTTTGAATTGCTCATAGTGATAAGGTGGTGTTTGTCCCACATGATTGTCCCGTCTTGAGAGACGTTATTGATCGATCCATCTTGGTAGCAACATATAGTCGCATCATAGGGCACTAACATCTAATTTGATTCTATGTTGTTGGATGTGTTATCACCTATCTTGAATTAAGTTGTTAGCTTATTTACCATATCATGTATTTAAATTCGAATAACATGTTTTTCTGTTTTATGTGAAGTGATTTTATGGAGTTAACCCTTTCTGTTTGCTACTTGATATCTGATTAGGCAATGGAGAACCCTCCGACGAAGCTTAGATGTATACGAGACGACGAAGAGCTTGTAGGTGGTGGAGTAAGGATAGGAGAGGAAGTGTGATGTTTCTTTTTGTGGGCTGTAATTGTGGCTTCTTCACCATCTGAAAACTCTGTTACCAAACCTTACTTTTGCCACGTGGCTAAGTGTGTGTCCTTATTTCGAACCTTGGTTTTGTTATTATGCATTACTATGTGATTATTACTATCATTATGTTGGATACATGTTTAATGTTTAAGGATATGTTATGTCTTAAAACCCTATGGTTGAAAAGCCTTATCAAACAAGGTGACAGGTGTACTCGCTTTAGAAATGATGAGTCTTGGTTTGTGTTGTCTTTCAAAAAAAAAAAACCGTGTCCTTGGAAGGGCGTAATAGTCATTAGATTTTGATCGGTTACTAATGTGAGTCCTCAGTTGAGAAATTGAGGCGTTACAATATGCATTTAAGCTTTATTCTTGTTGGATTATATTTATCGAATGCGATCAATGTGGAATCGAAAGAGGTTGAGCTGTCGTTGCTACGAGTAGCTGTGGACACTCATGTTGATGGAAAAGGATCAAGGAAATTTTTTTTCTGTATATAACTACTTAGCCAAATAACCTACCTGTTTTAATGGAAATCTATTTGCTACCCCTTTGAGCCTAAAATTGAAAATTTTTGTGTTTTGTTCTTGCTAATAACCTACATGTTTTAATGGAAACACAATGAACTTCCTAATCTTTATAGGCTAAGAGAGCATTCCTTAGTGTGATTTATATGCAAGTTGATGGGAAAATTATTATGGTTTCTGTGATTTGTATCGATTTCTTTGTATATATACTTTGAAAAAAATGAAAAGTTAAAATTTCAATAGCAAAAAGAACAAAATAACAAGAAAAAGAAAAAGTAAAAAGAAAAAGTAAAAAGAACAAAAAGAAGAGAATAAAAAGAGAGATTGAAGAAAGAAAAAGGTTGAATTAAATTGAAAATGGTGAATGGAATTGGTTAAAAGTAAGTTGGGAAAAGTGAATATCATGAAAGTAAGCTGTGATTGCTTTCTTAGACTTATTAAGTTTCTTTACATATCTAGAAGGCTTAATTGTACTTTTAGTCCCTGACGTTAGGTCTTTGTGTAATTTGGGTACTCTTTGTTTAAAACGAGCAGTTTTGGTCAACCAAAGATCAATTTGTGTCAATTAGGTCGATCTGTTAGTTTTCCGTCAATTGTTAACGGGAGGGAATGCTGAGTTGGCATGTCCATTAATATTTTTGCCTCTTGAACATTACATTTCCTTTCTCTTTTTTTTTTTCCATATCACATTCTTCAACCTTCATACCTCCTCTTCTTCAAACATAAATCCAAAAGCTTGTTTCAAAAAAGAATTCCAAAATCTTGAACACCTGGGTTTGAAAAAATCATGGACACATGAGAAAAACATACAAAAAGTCATGTTCTTCACCCTTCCTTCTTCCACTTAGACTGATCTTCCCAACCACACTCAAAATCATCTTCTCAACCAGATTCAATAAAAAATACTTAGATTCAAAATCATCTTCTTCACCCTATCCATCTTATCCCTCATCTCCAATCACTTTATACACATTTCTACCCAGAAAAAACAATCTTAAGAAAATCATAAAGCCTACATGAACGAATTCAAACTAATGCCAGACAAACAAAATCCTTCACCAATTTACTTATATCATGACGGTGTGGGCAAAACAAGTGTTCCACAAGCTTATATTCTCAATCCAAGCACTAATGCTAAAGATAGAAAACACAGTGGCAGAGTCACTGTTGAATCCAGGGTATGCAGAACAAATGGCACCGAGTAATTCCTTTATATTTGCATTCCATGGTGTAGATCTGGGTTTGAGATCTGAGCTTCAAGGTGTAGATTTGGGTTTGAAGATGTAGATCTAGGAAATGTGAGGATTAGGGCTGATGAAGGGCTTCAAAATATATTTGGGTTTGTTCAGTGGAGGCAGATCTAGCAGCGTGGCAGTGATTGAAGATGACCTCAACTTGGGTATTGACGACGCCAACAGAGTGGAGATCTAAATCGATGAAAATGATGGGGTTTTTTTGAAGGAGAAGAAGAAGACAAGCCACCCACAACTACCAGACAGAGAGTTATTCCGCGTCGACCAACCTTCTTTAACGATGACGATCGAGGTCCAAAGAGAGACAAAGAGAGACGCAGAGACAGTGAGTTCCAAAGAAAAAGAAAGCGAGATTCATAGAGAGTTTAGAGAGAGGGGAAAAGTTGTTGTTTAGGGGTGTGTGTGTGTGTGTGAAAGAGAGAGAGAGAGAGAGAGAGCGAGAGAGAGAGAGATTTAGAGGGAGGAAAGAAGATGAAGATTCATGGATTAGAGTTGATTTGGTAATTTTTTTATTTTAGTGTTATATTTAATTTGATTTAATTAAGTTTTTTTATTTTTATCTATTTATTTATTTTTTCTATTAATGAAGTGGCAGCTTAGTAGCAATTTTTGTCAGATCCACGTCACTAAAGGGCTCCACATAGGCTAACTCTGGTAACAATTGGACGACAAGACCCAATTAACACAAATTGATCTTTAATCGACTAAAGTTGCCCGACTTATTTTTTACTTTTAAGAAAAGTTGGGCCAAACACACTTGATAACAAGCTCTTAAAAAATAAGCTACTTATTTTTTTACAAAGAAAATATAAAAAAAGTGACTTTTAAGTAAAAAGTTAAATGATAGAGTTTTTTTCAAATAAGTTGTAGAGACATCACCTCTACCCTCCACCACCACTTTTACCATCACCTTCACCACAACCGTCCACCACCACCATCTTTGTCACTGCCACGACCACCACCTCCATTTCCACCACCATCACTATTTTCATTGCCACCACCGCCATCACATCCACTACTACTACCACCCTCCACCACCACCACCTCTACCATCACCTCCACCACCACCATCATTCCCACCTCACGACCACCGCCACCACCACCACCACCCCCACTGTTACCGCCAACCTTCTTCCACCACCATCACCACCTCTACCATCACCTCCACCACAACCGTTCACCACCACCACCACTGTTGTCGCCGCTACCACCGACACTATCGCCACCCCTTCATTACCACCACCACCATCACCCCCACTGCTACCGCCACCCTCCACCACCACCACCATCTCTACCATCACCTCCACCACTGCCGATTACCACCACCATCACCTCCATTGCTACCACCATCTCCACCTTCCACCACCACCACCTTTACCACAACCGTTCATCGCCACCATCATTGCTACTGCCATGACACCGCCACCACCATTGCCGCCTCCAGAACCACCACCACCACTGCCGTTGCCGACAACTCTTCCTTCATAACGCTCACTAACATCGCCTCCACCGTCACCACCACCCCCACCACCGGTATCAACCACCGCCACCGCTACCACTGCCAATAGGTAACACCGACCTCAGCACCAGTGCTACCTGACCTTTCGCCATCATGTCGCTTCAACCACCCAGTGTTGTGAATTTACTAACTAACAAATACATTTAAATTAAAAGTGGCTTTTAAGTTATAAAAAATAGAAAATATGATAAACAACTTTTACTTTTTCCTAAAAGGTCTTAGTTTTTACTTTTACTTAAAAGTAACTTTCAAGAAAAAAAAAAGTCGGACCAAACACTACCTAAAATTGCTCGTTCTAATAAAGAGGTTCAAAATCACACATAAGCCTAACATTAGAGACAAAAAATGAAATTAAGCCTATCCCTCCTCCTAGCTGCTTGAATCTTTTGTTATTTGATCGAATGAGAATCACTTTTCCTCACACTATTTTAGTGTAGTTTCTTTTCTTTTTCAGGCATGACCCTCCATGTAAACAAAAAAAAATTCTCTACTCTATTATTCTCAATAATAATAAAATCCTTTTTGTCTAATTTAATTTGTTGTCATAAGCTATAGAAAAAAATTAAAGCTCGTTAAAAGATTGAGCAACTTTAGGAAAAACATAGTATAACAAACCAGACTATAGAGCAAGAAGAAGAGGTAATCAAAGATTGATAGGTCCGTGTGTGAACGAATCTCTTCCTTTCCTTTACTTCCTTTTGCCTTAATCGCTAATCGCCCTGTTCCATGTCTTCCTCCACTTGGAAGAATGTGCCGTCCGAGGATCGTGAGCAACTCGAATGGTTAAGGTATTCTTCATTTATGGAAGATTCCTTTTCACAGGAAGATAGACTAAATCCGAATCCGAGGATCCACGATGTGTTCTTGAGTTTCAGAGGGGAAGACACTCGTGCTTCCTTCACTTCACATCTCTATTCCGCTCTTCAAAACGCTGGGATCAAAGTTTTCAGGGACGACGATTCCCTTCCAAGGGGAGATCAAATTTCATACTCACTGCTGAAAGCAATTGAAGAATCTCAGATTTCAGTTATTGTTTTCTCACCAAATTATGCGGATTCTCGGTGGTGTCTGGATGAGTTGAACAAAATAATGGAATGTCACAGAACCATAGGTCAGGTGGTTCTGCCGGTGTTCTACGGTGTCGATCCCTCTGAAGTGCGACGCCAAACTGGTGAGTTTGGGAAAAAATTTCTCAATCTTATGAACATAATTTCAATGGATGAAGACAATATGTTGCTAAACAATCTGATGCCCCGCTGGAAGCGTTGGAGGGAGGCACTTCGTGAGGCTGGTGGCATTGCAGGGTTTGTTGTCTTAAATTCTAGGTAATTTAACATCCACTTCGGGCTTGTTTGGTTGCAGTTTTAGTTTTTAAAACAATTTTTAGAAACAATTTTCAGAAAAAAGAAAACAAGTTTAATGAGGTGTTTTCCTACCTTTAGAAAACTGATTTATGAAAACTAAAAACAGAAACTGAAAACATTTTTTTAGCTGTTTTAGTTTTTTAGTTTAACAAGCTGAAAATGAGAACAAGCTTTAAAAACTGAAAACTGTTTTGAAAACAAGAAACAAACAGACTCTTCATTACTGAATTGTAAACCTTGTCTGTCAAAGGTTTGACCTGTTATTTAAAAAGGTCAGCCTTACGCTTTTTAAAAGGTTTGAATAAGTAAAAATGTTGGGCTCCGGCTAAGTCTATTTAGCCTAATAGGCCAATATAATTCATAATATTAAAATCCAATGATATGTAGCAAACTCTGTTAGCCCGCTGGCCTACTAGCCTCTTTAAAAAGGCATTTTCTATTAAAGAGACTTTTGAACATGTTAGGCCTTAAAAATTGGCCTATGACAGTATCTCAATCAAACTCAAAAATTTGCTTCTGTCTTTTTCATATATGTTTTCTCATGTCTCATTGAGTGTATGTTTGAATCAATATTCTATGTCGAATTGATTTTGATAAAATTGACTATCGTAAAAGTGAGGTTAAAGTGACGCTATGTTGCACTGATATAAATATGTTTCTGGTACCGTGTACAGATACCGGTACAAGATACGTAATTTACGAGAAAAGTAATTTATGTAAGGTAATGTTATTTCGATAACTTTTATTAAAATTGTTTTTCAATGGATTTTAATATCCATACATACTTCTGTTTCTAACCCTTTTTTTCTATTGTTAATTACTATATTTTATATACTACATTAACAAATCAGAAATGAATAGGCTTACAATTTATTTATAAAATTTATGTGAATTTATTCAATTTTAAAAAAATCTATGCATGTTGCATATAGGAATGAAACAAGTATTTTCTCGGGTTCGTTTTTACAGGAATGAAAGTGAGATTATCGAGAATATTGTTGAAAATGTTACTAGTTTGCTTGACAAGACAGACATGTTCATTGCCGATAATCCAGTGGGCGTTGAATCTCGAGTGCAAGATATGATTCAACTGCTAGACAACCAACAATCAAATGATGTTCTATTACTCGGGGTATGGGGTATGGGAGGAATTGGTAAAACAACCATTGCAAAAGCTATTTACAATAAAATTGGCCGCAATTTTCAGGGTAGGTGTTTCCTTGCAAATATTAGAGAAGCTGGGGAGCAAGATGCTGGACAAGTGCATTTACAAGAACAACTTCTGTTTGATATCTTGAAGAAAACAACCAAGATACATAGCACTGAATCAGGAAAAAATATATTAAAGGATAGACTTTGCAGTAAAAGAGTACTTCTTGTACTTGACGATGTGAATAAATTGGACCAACTGAATGCTTTGTGTGGAAGTCGTGAGTGGTTTGGTTCAGGGAGTAGAATAATCATCACAACCAGAGATCAGCATATACTGAGAGGGAGTAGAGTTGACCAAGTTTACATAATGAAAGAAATGGATGAAAGAGAATCGATTGAGCTTTTTAGTTGGAATGCATTCAAGCAAGCGAGCCCTAAGGAAGATTTTGCTGAAATTTCAAGAAACGTAGTTGAGTATTCTGGGGGATTGCCACTAGCTCTTCAAGTCCTTGGGTCCTATTTGTTTGATAGGGTCGTAACAGAATGGAAGAGTGTATTGGAGAAACTCAGAACAATTCCCAATGACCAAGTACAGAAAAAGTTAAGAATAAGCTATGATGGTTTAAATGATGATAAAGAGAAAGATATATTCCTTGACATAGCTTGTTTCTTAATTGGGATGGACAGAGGTGATGCTATACAAATATTAGATGGCTGCAAACTTTTTGCAGAAATTGGAATAAGTGTCCTTGTTGAGAGAAGTCTTGTAACTGTTGATGATAAGAACAAGCTTGGAATGCATGATTTGCTGCGAGACATGGGAAGAGAAATCATTCGTGAGAAATCACCAAAGGAGCCTGAGGAGCGTAGCAGGTTATGGTTTCATGAGGATGTTATCGAAGTATTATCAGACCAAACTGTAAGAACTTCATTTTAAAATATCCAATTCTAAAGGAAGCATATAGAAAATATTTCAGTCACTTGTTAACATTCATTTGTTTTCTTGATTAGTCTGGTTATGAATTGTTTGTACTTCCTGGCTCCTAGTAACAAATTCTGGGTTTCATCACATTAATTTTAGCTATCCTATATCTTTCAGCTATGCATTTTTTTTTTCCACCTTTTTATGCATCTTATTTCACAGGGAACAAAAGCTATTGAAGGACTGTCTTTGAAGTTGCCAGTTAATAATACAAAATGTTTCAGCACTGAAGCATTTGAGAAGATGAAGAAACTCAGATTGCTTCAACTTGCTGGTGTAAAGCTTGAAGGAGATTTTAAATATCTTTCAAGAAATCTGAGATGGCTGTGTTGGCATGGATTTCCGTTATCTTTCCTACCTAAAAACCTTCGTCAAGAAAATTTAGTTTCCATCATGTTAGAAAACAGCAATATCAAACATGGATGGAAAGATGGCCAGGTATTGATTGACTTTAGCTTTTCGCATTTCATGAATTCTTTTCACTTTTGATTTATAGATGCAATTTAAATTAAGCATCTGAAATAGTAGTAATATTTAATTACGTGGTACTTTTAGACACAGTAAAGATATGGTTCACGGATGCACCAGAGAATAAAGGCCACCATAGAATTGTCCATATGTTTTATATTAACCTTACATGAAAGTCCTTTTAACTAAAACAGATAGAACATTTTTACAAACTTAATCTTGTGCATGTGCGAAACAGTTTGATTAAAAAAGCTTCAAATTCAAATGTCAAACCTATAAATGATCCCAATGTTTTAAGTTCTCACCAGAATGCTCATACATGACTTTTAAGTTCGCACCAGATCCCAATGTAGCCTTGGTTGGAAGATATTTTAAAGCAAAAGTACTTCGAAACCAATGGGTATAGGCATTGACACTCGCTCATGTTTACTTTCCATTCTCTAGTGACATTGCAATTACTTCCATCTATTTTGTAAGCTCTTTCCACATGTTCTTTCTATAACATTTCTGATCTTGCAGAGGATGGAGATGCTGAAAATTCTGAATCTTAGTCATTCTCAGCATTTGACACAGACCCCAGACTTTTCATGTATGCCTAATCTTGAAAAGCTTGTACTTAGAAATTGTCCAAGCCTGTCTGAGGTTTCCCATAGCATTGGACATCTCAATAAAGTTTTACTGATAAATTTGAAAGACTGTATTAGCCTTCGTAACCTTCCAAGAAGCATCTACAAGTTGAAATCTCTGAAAACCCTCATCCTTTCTGGATGTTTAATGATTGACAAGTTGGAAGAGGACGTGGAACAGATGGAATCTTTGACAACCCTGATTGCAGACAACACTGCTATAACAAGAGTTCCCTATTCATTAGTCAGGTCAAAAAGCATCGGATATATTTCTTTGTGTGGTCATGAAGGATTCTCTCATGATGTGTTTCCTTCTATCATTTGGTCTTGGATGTCACCAACAAATATCCTCTCATCCTTAGTTCAAACATCTGCAGGCATGTCATCTCTGGTTTCTTTAAATGTATCAAATAGTAGTTCACAGGGATTATCATCTATTCCCATGGACCTTCCAAAGCTTCAAAGTCTGTGGATAGAGTCTGGCTCAGAACTTCAACTTTCTCAAGATGCAGAAAGAATTTTGGATGCCTTGTATGCCATGAATTCTTCTAAAGAATTGGAACCAACTGCAACTACATCAGAAGTATCAAATATGAAAACTTCTTCCTTGATGGAATGCAGTTGTCAAGTGCTTGATTCAGGATCAAAAGGTTCCTTGAAATCTCTTTTATTTCAAATGGGAATGAATTGTCAAGCCACCAGTATTCTGAAAGAGAGCATTTTAGAGGTTTCTATCTCTCCCTCTCTCTTGTGTATAGGTTTGCATTCTAAAATTAAGATATATGAAGTCATATGTGAATTCTTGCATATACATCTAGAACTATTAAAAAAATACATATGTGAACACCCATATTCACTCTTTCCTCTAAGAAAAAAAAATCATTGAATCTGTTTTTTTTGCTTTAGCTAGTACATAGAGCAGTGATATTTTTCACGTGTATTATGTGATTTGAAAAACTGTTACAACCTTCAATGTGTATGCTGATTTTAGTTAGTGGCACAATTCGTTAAAATCACTGTATAATTATCCAAAGGTATTAGGAAACTCACTTTATTTTTTGTTGGAAAGGTTTTTTAAGCTGGACTGGTAGTCTCTGTTTGAAGAATCCAAGCAATAATTTTGACGATTTATTTTTTCTTCGTCGACAAGTTATCATGATTTCATAATTTGTCTGTTAATTAGAAGATCATAATTTTATCGACGAGAAAATGATTAGTTATCTTAGGAGGATAACTATATTTTTAATTGTTGAATGAATGATAAGGTTGCATTTATTTAGTGTTCAATAAAATCTTCACAGCATATTTTCATTTTTACAGAATGTGGCTGTTGGAGGGTCTGGTGTAAGCTTGCTCCCCGGAGACAATTATCCAGATTGGTCAACCTTCAACTCGGAAGGTTGTTCTGTGATTTTTGAAGTCCCTCAAGTGAATGGGCGTAGTTTGAAGACAATGATGTGTGTTGTCCATTCTTCTACCGCAGATGACATAACATCAGATGGTCTTCAAAATGTGTTGGTGATAAATTGCACAAAGAACACAATTCAGCTCTATAAGAGGAACGCATTAGCCTCCTTTGAAGATGAAGAGTGGCAGAGAGTAGTATCAAATATTGAACCAGGTAACAAAGTAAAGGTGGTGGTTGTTTTTGAGAACGGATTCACTGTGAAGAAGACAACAGTATATCTTGTATATAATGAACCAATTGAGGAGAAAATGGAACCTTGCAGTGCACCATATAAGAATGAAATTGTTTTTGGGGGTGATGAAACTGAATCCGCTGTCGGGAGGAGCTCTGCACAACTGGAGTCAGTGGATGACTTGAAACAAAAACTGAAGAGAAGGAAGTTGCAATAAAAGATGGTGGAAGAATGGCTGGTTAAAACTATTTCTTATGGTGCCTGCAAATCTCATATTGGTGCTTGCTGATTGTGGGGTTTGATCAACAAACACACCTATCTCTACCCATGGAATTGCATCAGCAAATGGCAGAACAATATCTTCTGCAACAATAATAGGGATGCGACCATATACCACAGCTTCAACCAATCTTGGGTTCTAAGGTGCATAGACAAAACACAGCTAATTGCATGTTCTCATGGTATGTGGTTCAATTTTCAGTTCACCTCTGCAAGATTGCAAATCACAGACAGTTTAAGTTTGTTATCAAAGCAGCAAAGCATGCACCCGAACTTCATGCACTCATTTTTCTCTTTGCAGCATTTTCCTGTACATCTCCTCAATAAGAGCACTTGTTTTTCTTCATATACGAGATTACATTAGCAATTGGTGTAAATATATGTATCAGCACTATAATAGAAGTGGGTTCCTCCACCAGCAAAACCAAATTTTTCACGTTTTACAACCATTTAGATCTGATCTGATTGCCTTCCATCCCTTGAGTCGGCGCAATTGAACGAACATAACGTCCCTCAGCCATTGGGAAGTGACGCCCATAGTATAACTGTCCTCTCCGCAACCAAAGTGTCTTAGAGATTTATTGTCATACTCAACAGGAGCTGAGACTCTACTCCGACAATGAAGGTAGAAGGAGGCACTAAACAATCACCAAAACCAACACAGTTGAGACCAACCTCTTTCTAGAATGACTTCAACTCCTTAACTGGCACAAGATTGAAAATCAGCATCTGAAAGAGGCATAGCTCAAATACCCATCATAACCTTTCCTTGCCACACTCCTGATTCAAAGTTTTCTAACACTCTGTTTTAGGGATTGGCGACTTACCCATTCAATGGATTTGGCACCGGACGTTCCAAAAATGGGTACTGTACTCTCGGGTCGCATGCTCTTGCAAGGCATCAACCACCACTCTTATTACTCTATTCCCAGATCTTCAAGCATCACGTTATACAAAACTATAATATTTAAATGAATTTTTTAATTCATCCTGTCATACAACCTATAATGACAAACGAATATGCTGATTCAGCAGCAACCAAGCTAGTATCCGAGACAGTTTGTATCTGAAAACTTGTATACTTAAATTCAGCAAATTATTGGCAGAGTGGAGAGTATTATTATATTATTTGTAAGACAACTGAGTTGGCAATAAAAAGGTATGGCACCATCTGTGTTGACCTAATCCATCCATGTCTTCATCAAGATCTAATCCCAGTCCAAAGTGGATATGTGATGTCTTTTTGAGTTAATGTGTTAATAACTCTGCTATCTTTTGCTTCACGTCTCTATGCCGCTCTCACAGAGGCTGGAGTTAATGTTTTCAGGGACGATGATGATGAGCTCAGAAGTGGAGATCATATAACCCCCTCAGCGCTTCATGCGATCGGAGTGTCCAGAATTTCCATCATCGTTTTCTCAATAAATTATGGTGCCTCTGAATGGTGTATGCAAGAGTTGGAAAGAATAATGGAGTGTCGCAGAACTATATATCAGAATGTTTTCCTTGTATTCTATAAAGTAGATCGCTCGGATGTATCTAGGCAGGAAGGTAAGTTTGGAGAAGCTTTTGATGATTTTGTTCAAAGAATCACGGTGGGGGAAGACAAATTGAAGACTTGGAGGCGAGCTATTAGAAAAGCTAGCAAACTTCCAGAATTTATCTCGGTAGATTCAAGGTAATAAACTCATGTCTTCAGTGCTTGTTTACTACTTTCTCCGATCCAAAACTATTCCAAAATTATTGTTATTTTAGCTTGTGTGTTTTTTTTTTTAAATTATTATCGTTTTATAAATCAAAACATTTTATCTCATTTTCTTTCATTTATGCCACTAGGCTATAAAGAAAAAATGGTGGAAATACAATCTGGAAATAAATAAGATATATTTTTCACGGGACAATGATTCATTTGCAGGAGTAATTTAGGAAGAGAAAATGTTATATGCATGTCATGTGACAAACTTTGTTAAAATTTAACAGAAGGTTAAATTTGCACATTTTAAAAAGGTTAAGGATATAAATACACCTTTTGAAAGGTTAGGGGTTAAATTGCACCTAAACTTTAGGGTAATAATTGGCCTTTTTTCCATTTAGATATAGATATATGGTTATGTATTGGACTTTAAAACTGAATTTTTTTTAACAGCCCCTCCGAAAGCATGGAAATCAAGAGAGTGGTTAACCGTATTATGGTAGATCTGCGAAACTACAAAAACGGGCACCTTGCTGAGCATCAAGTGGGGGTAGAATCACGTGTGCAAGATGTGATTGGACTACTGAACAGCTGTCAATCAGAACATCCTCAACTACTAGGGATATGGGGAATGGCAGGAATAGGTAAAACATCCATTGCTGAAGCCGTTTATAATCAAATTGGTGGTGGTTTTGAGGCTAAGAGCTTCCTCCGAAATGTCAGGGAAGTTGCCAAACGACATAATGGCTTAGTTTCTTTACAACAACAGCTTCTTTTTCAAATCTTCAAAACTAAAGAAACAAAGATAGGTACAACTGAATCAGGAGAAAAGTTATTGCGGGAAAGACTTCAAGAGAGAAAAATACTTGTTATACTTGACGATGTGAATGATTCTGAGCAACTAAAGGCTTTGTGTGGAAGTGGTGAATGGTTTGGCTCAGGCAGCATAATAATCATCACCACACGAGATAGGCGTCCACTCACGATGCTTGGAGTTGATCATGTGTATAGAGTGCCAGAACTAGACCAAAGGGAGTCTCTTGAGTATTTTAGTTGGCGTGTATTCCTGCAAGCAAGTCCTTTTGAAGATTTTGCTGAAATTTCTACAAAAATAGTTGCTTATTCTGGGGGATTGCTGCTTGCTCTTGTAGGCCTAGGGACCTTAATGTTTGGAAGGTACAGAGAATTCTGGCAGAGTTGCTTACAGAATATCAAAAGAAGTCTCATTCCCGAAGTAAAACAAATTCTAGAAAAAAAGTTTTGATGATTTACAAGATATGGAGAAAATATTATTCCTTGATATAGCATGCTTCTATTTCGGGATGGACCTAAATGATGTAATATCGAAGTATACATCGCCAACAGAATTTGCAATACGTGTTCTTCAAGACAAAAGCCTTGTAACTCTTGATGAGAACAACAAGCTTGGAATACACGTTCTGCTGCAACAAATGGGAAGAGAAATCCAAAGGGAGGAGTCGAAGCAAGTAGCTGATCAGGTGCGTAGCAAGGTGGACATGCATTGAGAAGTGATCTTTGACACTCTTCTTTCAAAACTATCTCAATTGAAATTCATGTCCACTAATTTGGAAGTTAGACCCATATTTTGAGTAGATCACATGAATTTTAATCTTAAAGTGTTGGAAAAACAGTGTTATAATGAGTGTTGGAATTTGTTTCTTAATTGAAAATGAGTAACAAATTGCAGCTTTAAAACCTCATATATCATGTGAATCGCATACAAATTTTAGCTAAAGCCATATATATCTAAGTGCTGTTTGATTTTTACATTTCAATTTCAGGCAAAGATCTATGATGTGTTCTTGAGTTTCAGAGGGGAAGACAGCCGTGCAAAATTCATTTCACATCTCTACGCCTCTCTTCAAAATGCAGGGATTAATGTTTTCAGAGATGATGATGAGATTCAGCGAGGAGATACAATCTCCGTCTCACTGCTGGGAGCTATCAGAAGTTCTAGAATTTCTATCGTTGTTTTTTCAAAATATTATGCTAATTCTAAATGGTGTATGCTAGAGTTGGAGAACATTATGGAAATTCGCAGAACCATGGGTATGGTGGTTGTGCCAGTGTTCTATGAAGTAGATCCCTCAGATGTACGCCATCAGAGAGGTGATTTTGGAAAAGCTTTTGAAGATCTTATAGCAAAAACCTCGGTGGATAAATTCATGGTGAAGAATTGGAGGACAGCACTCCTTGAAGTTGGTGGCATGGCAGGTCTTGTCATCATAAATTCCAGGTAAATTAATTTGAATTTAATATCTATAA
The DNA here is from genome assembly GCF_012489685.1 of Lotus japonicus. NCBI lineage: Eukaryota > Viridiplantae > Streptophyta > Magnoliopsida > Fabales > Fabaceae > Lotus > Lotus japonicus. The sequence goes on along the minus strand of NC_080043.1, from coordinate 31,889,797 downwards.
ACTTAGATTAATATCTATTTAAGTTTCCAAGTGTTACCATAAAATATATTTACATAAATCTGGTCTCTGACTTATACACCTGAACCTAGAGTGGTCGTTAACAAAAAAAACCCCTCTTTTTTAGTCCCTGAAAAAATTTGCTTGATTTAAAATGGTCTCAGTGACGTCATAATGCTTACTTGACATTTTTATTTATTAATTACCGACCCACGTAGCGTCCACGCAGTATTTTTCATGAAATTTAGTCATTTTCTCCTTAATTTAAAGTGTTCCTCAATGTTCTCGTGAGTGTTCTTCATCTTCATCCTAATTAAACACCCTCAAACTGAGAAACTTAATATCACCTTCTTCTTCAACCCTACAATACTTTCAATGTCTCTTTCTCTCTTCTTCCTCAGTGGACTCAGTTTCTAGAAAGGCTACACGTGCTTAGCCACAATCCCCAATCTCTTGACCAGAATTTATCCCAAATGAGTTACCTATTATGGTTAAATGTGATATTCTATAACCAGGAAACTGATTGTGATTATATTAACTCCAAAGAAATATACATCAAAGAAAACATCTTCTCCTGTTGCACGGAAATTAACACATACATAACCAGGAAAAAGTCATACTTTTAATCAAAATATTTTATATTCATATTATATTTTTTATATATGCTACAAATTATGTATGTTTTCCGTGCGCAACTTAAATATTCTGGGTTGTCACTACCGTGAATAATATGTTAACATTTGACGAGGATAAATGCAGAGCTATCAGTTTTTCATAATTAAGTCTCCTCTTCTTTTGATATCACTACCACCACGGATTGTAAAATGGTAATATAATCGTTTATGCACTTATTCTAGGGTTCATATTTTACAGGAACGAAAGTGAGGATATCATGAAAGTAGTTGAAGATGTTACTGATTTACTAGGCAAGACAGACATTATCGTTGCTGAGCACCCAGTGGGGGTGGAAGCTCGCGTTCAAAATGTGATTCAAATATTAAAAAGCCAGCAATCCAAAGATCCTCTATTCCTTGGGATATGGGGGATGGGGGGGCTGGGTAAAACAACTATTGCCAAAGCCGTGTATAATCGAATTCGTCGTGAATTTGAGACTAAGAGCTTCCTCCTAAATGTCAGAGAAGTTTGCGAACAAAATAATGGCATAGTTTCTTTGCAACAGAAGCTTCTTTCTGATATCTACAAAACAACGAAGATAAAGATAGATACAGTTGAAATGGGAAAAGAAGAACTGAAGAGAAGACTCAGTCAAAAGACAATATTTCTTGTGCTTGACGATGTGAATGATAAAGAACAATTGGATGCATTGTGTGGAAGTCGTGAATGGTTTGGTTACGGAAGTAGAATAATCACAACTAGAGATGAAAATATAGTTAAAAAGGAGTTTGGAGTTGAAATTGTGTATAGAATAAAAGAAATGGACAACAAGGAGTCTCTTGAGCTTTTTAGTTGGCATGCATTTAAGAAACCAAGTCCCGAGGAAGGTTTTGCTGATCTTTCAAGCGATGTAGTTAAATACTGTGGGGGGTTGCCACTAGCTCTTCAAGTAATTGGGTCCTTTTTGTTGACTAGGAGGAGGGTAACAGTGTGGAAGAGTGTACTGGAGAAACTCAAAATGATTCCCAATAAAAAAGTTATGGAGAAGCTTAGAATAAGTTTTGACGGTTTAAGTGATGATGTTAAAGAAATATTCCTTGACATAGCGTTCTTCTTTATTGGAATGGAACAAGATGATTTTATTGAGATATTAAATGACTGCGGTCATTTTGCAGAAATTGGAATAAGTGTCCTCGTACAACAATGCCTTATAACTATTGATAGGAAGAACAGGATCAGAATGCATGATTTGCTACTAGACATGGGAAAAGAAATCGTCCGCGAGAATTCAGCTGAAGAGGGCAAGGAGCCTAGTAGATTATGTCGCTACAAGGATGTGGATTTTCTATTATCCAAAGATACTGTAAGTCCTTTATGCATATATTGTTTTTGTTTCTAAATTATCTAAAGTCAGTGGATGCTAAATGACCTTTAATGACCCAGTTATTTCTTGTCCTATTTTCTTAGTAATTGTGAATATTATCTTGGTTATGAATCCTCTTGTGCTACTTGGTTCCCAATAACAGATTATGGGCATCAAATCTCTTACTTGTATTCAGTTACTCTAGTAGATTTTGAAATGCCATTTACCTAAGCTCTATGTCTCATTTTTTTTCTGTTGATTTTGTTTTACAGAGAACAGTGGATGTTCAGGGACTGACTTTGAAGTTCCCAATAACAGATTATGGGCATCAAATCTCTTACTTGTATTCAGTTACTCTAGTAGATTTTGAAATGCCATTTACCTAAGCTCTATGTCTCATTTTTTTTCTGTTGATTTTGTTTTACAGAGAACAGTGGATGTTCAGGGACTGACTTTGAAGTCTCCAGAAAAGGATACAACTTATAAGTTGGAAGCCAAAGCATTTGAGAAGATGGATAAACTTCGATTGCTTCAACTTTCTGGTGTACAACTAGATGGAGATTATAAATATCTCTCAAGAGATCTTAGATGGCTTTGCTGGCATAGATTTCCTTTAAAATATACACCACCAGACTTTCACCAAAAAAGTTTAGTTGCCATTGACTTCAAATATTCCAATCTGGAACAAGTTTGGAAGAAGTCCCAGGTACGAGTTAAAAGTAATATTTTAAATATTTTAAATTTGGAAATTTGATATAAGCTGGTAGGAAAGTTTGGTCTAGCTAGGAGCCAAAGAGAAATGAATAATACATATAGGCGTGACTAAAAAAGTAAAATGAATAATACATATATTTCCGGGACATTTTAAACCACCAGACGTCTTTGTATGATTTTTTTCTTCTTTTTCATCTATTTTTCCTATGCTGCTTTTCTAACAAGTGGTTTCAAATTCTTTCCAACAGATGCTGAAGAAGCTAAAATTTCTGAATCTTAGTCATTCTTTTAACTTGAGACAAACTCCAGACTTACCAAACCTTGAAAAGTTAGTACTGAAAGGTTGTACTAGTTTGTCTTTGATTTCTCATACTACTGGAAATCTCAATAAACTGCTTCTGATAAATTTGCAGAACTGTACAAGCCTTCATTCACTTCCAAAAAGTCGTTAAAAACTCTCATTTTGTCTGGATGTTCAAAAATTGACAAGTTGGAAGAGGATATAGAACAAATGGTATCTTTAACCACCTTGGTTGCAGATAACACTGGTATAACAAGAGTTCCTTTTGCTGTAGTGAGATCAAAAAGCATTGGATTTATTTCTTTGTGCGGCTATGAAGGATTCTCACGTGATGTATTTCCATCAATAATACAATACAGTCTTGGATGTCTCCAACTAATAATATTCTATCCCAAGTTCGAGCATCTGCTGCAGGGATGTCCCTTAACCTCTTGGATGAAGAAAAAAGTAGATCCTATGGTCTATTACATGCTCTAAAAGATCTTTCCAATCTTCAGCGCCTTTGGGTGAAGTGCGACTCAGAAGTTCAACTGAATCAAAGTGTAGAAAGAATTTTGGATTCACTAAAAGCCACAAATTGTGCAGAATTAGAAAGAACACCAAGCACATCTCATGTCCCAAACAATAGTTCTTCTGTAATTGATTGTCACAGCCAAGTTCGCATTTCAGGGTCAAAAAATTCCTCGACTTCTCTTTTGATACAAATGGGAATGAAGTGTCGTGTCTCCAATATTCTCAAAGAAATCATTTTACAGGTTCTCTCTCTCTCCCCTCTTTACACACATGCTACCATTGCCTTATAATGTCCTATTTACAAATGAGTTTGTGTTATGCATTACAATTTTAAATAATTTTATAGATCTTTACTCACTCGTTCATTTAAATAAGTTATAGAATCATTTTTATTAATGTTCGCTGTGCAGAAAAATTACCCCATTGGGTCGGGTTTACTTCCAAGTGACAACTATCCTGATTGGTTAACATTCAATAGTGGATGTTCTTCTGTAACTTTTGAAGTCCCTCAAGTGGATGGGCGTAACTTGAAGGCAATCATGTGCATTGTCTATTCTTCTTCCTTAGACAACATCACATCAGAAGGCCTGAAAAATTTGTTGTTGATAAATTGCACAAAGAACACCATTCAGCTCTATAAGAAAGATGCTTTAGATTCCTTCCATGAAGAGAAGTGGCTGAAAGTAGTTTCAAATATAGAACCTGGTAATGAAGTGAAGGTGGTTGTTGTTTTTGAGAATGGATTCACTGTGAAGAAGACAGTTGTTTATCTCATATATGATGAACCAATTGACAAAAAGGCAGAGCACTACCATGAGCCAGATAAGAATGCTGCTATTTCCGGTGGTGATGAAAATGTAAGTAGTAATAATAGTCTAAACTTATGCACATTCTATATGAATGTTGTTTTTCATTATTTTTATGCAAGCAACTCAGTTACCTCATAAATTTGGTAATAGATGTAGGACACAATGAACTGGTTCAACTGCTAGAATGGATTAGAATGAGCACCTTTGAACTTCAATTTTATTTCTTCTAACTGTATTGTTTCATTCACGAGGTTTTGTTTCTCTCTGTTTATGGTATTAGAGATTTGTTAGGCTCTTTTCCATACTTCCTGCCTGTGTGCGGGCCGTTCTGACTTCAAAGCCTTTCTGGTTGATCGGTCTAGCTGTTATCTTGATTTGGTCTCGCTACTTCTCTAACCAGCGAAGGAGACATAAACCCATTTTAAGGTACTACAAACCCATCTTTTTTTGGTTTCGCAAAACATTTGCATGTTAAGAATCATTTTTTGCTTATGAAATCCATTTAACCTTTCCTAATAAGCTATCTATCATAAGTCAAAGGTTATCATCCATTTAATTTGCGGTGTATATTTTTTATTTTGGGTTTATATTAGTTCCCTCTAAACCATAACTTTGAATTTAGATCTTGATGACTCATTTCCCTTTGGAATTCATGATTGTATGCTACTATGCAGAGTGAAGCTTTGTATCAATAATGATTTGATTTCTAATATTTGAGATGCTTCGTGTTGCTTTATTGGGTGTGAAGAGGTGGGATGAAGAAAATGAATCAATCTTTCTATGAAAGATGGGTTGATGCATACCAACAGGGCATTTATTCCAAGTACTTCAAATTTCTAAAAGTCATTGGACAAGTTTGCAAAACAAGACGCATGAACTGATTGAACACAATGGTGTTTAAAGCCTTTCTGGTTCGGTCTGGCTGGTATCTTGATTGGGTCTTGCTGCTGAAATGGAATTGTAACCCCATTTCAAGGTACGAACCCATCACTTTTTCTTCCACGTGTCATTTATACATTCAGAGCAAATTTTTGATATCTGTGATATACTATTAGAGTTTTGATACATACACACCTCGTTTTCTCTCCTCATATCATTTCACTTACTTCTCTTCATATCTCTCTTATTTTTCTATCACATCATTCTTTTTTCTTTCTTTTAACTGTTTCCATATTTTTAAGCTCTCCTAAGAAGCTATCAATCATCAATAACAGGCTATCGTCCATTAATTTATCTTGAACATTCTTTTTTTTGGGCTTATAGTAGGTCCCTCTGTCTGAACCATAACTCTGTAACTAGAGCCTCATTACTCACTTTCTGTTGGAATTCATGATTGCATGCTATTATGCCTAGTAAAGCTTTTATCAATAATGATTTAATGCAAATATTTGAGGTACTTCCTGCTACTTTATTGTTATGTATGAAGGTAAATGTCCACTGACAGCGCTCAAGAATCCAATAATCAAGTAGTAAGTGCTTAAACTCCCTCAGGTGATGTCCACCTGGATGTGAAGAAGTGGGATGAAGAAAAAGAATCAACCATTCCATTATGGATTGGTTGATGCCACCATCAGGGCATTTATTCTGAGTATTTCAAATTTCTGAAAGTCTTTGGACGAGATTGAAAAGCAAGATGAGCAGAAACTGATTGATGACAATTAATGGCAACAAGAAAGGGAGGAAAAGGCTAAACAGCGAGGAATTGTCTTCCGATCCAAATTAGTCCAAGATTCAATGTCTTCCTTAGACCTTTGTGTCATTTTAGTTGTTAGCTGTGTTTTACATTTCGTTTTCTTTCAAGTCCACTTATGTTATAGGAAAAGGCTATCGTCCATTGTCAATAGGAAATTCTCAAGAAGAAATGAAATAGTTTCCTTTGACTTGAGATTATCATAGTAATTAACAAGTTATTTATTATACTTTAATTTGGGACATGTAATGTCCTAGGACGTTACTTGAATGAATATTGGGTCTGATTAAATGCTTGTAGAATTAATGATTAATCAAGATGGAATCCATCAACTTTTGGTTATGAGTTTGAGCTCTAGAAAAGAATTGTATAAAGTATTAAAATTAAAGAAGAAAGGAGTTTCTTAAGTTATTGTGGCAACTTATTAAAGTTTGTCAATTATACCATACTTTAGAGTTGGTCAGAGCTGTAATGTTTGAAGGACATATTTCAATTAATCTTCTAAATGGTTCTTGAAAGTAAATATATTACTTCATGTTATCCGGTTGTTAATGAGTGTTGCTAGACGCCAACCTTGATTAGTATATTAATTAGATTAATTTACTACCAGTTTAGTATTGAACATGTGGGGTCACACACAAATGAGTGTCCCAATCTTTACTAAATAATTATATTATTTGGGAATTAAATTAGAAAATTTAATTTGATCAAATAAATAATTATATGGAATATTATTTTAATTCTTTGCTAGCACTAAGAATTTAAATAATAAAGAAATCATATTCTAGAATTATTTCTTTGTAGTAATACATAAAGAGAAAAGGTGTGTTGTTTCATGAAATGAGTTATCATTTCTGAAGAGGAACTCCACGTGAGTTAAATATAATGAAATAGTCCTCCACGTGAGTTAATTAGTGAAATGAAGAAAAATTCCATCTCTCCTCTTCTTCACTTTCATGGGTGTGAAATCAGAGAGAGAGAGGAAAAGAATTTAATTCATTTTGATTCTTTAATATACACACAATTTCTTGTACTGCTACATTAAACACACAAAAGGGATTTTGTGAGTAGAAAAATTCTGATTCTGGAGTGCTTCAGATTTCTGGTTCCATTGAGTAAGGGTTGATAGTAAAGGCTGGTCTCGGTGTGGATACACGCGTAGAATCTTCATACATTTGAAGAAAACTTTCAAGTTTCGAGAACTAAAGTCGGGTACGTATTTATTTACAATTTTTTGATGGCATATATAATTTTGAACACAAATAAATCCAAATTTATTCCGCTGTGCGTGGTGTTGTGAACACTGTGAAGATCTTTCCTATAGAATATGTTATTTCTAAGCAAATGATTGAACAAATTGACTACACTGTAGGGGCTTTGCATGTGCATATGCAATTAGTCTATGTGCAGTTGTAATCATATTGACTATCGAGGATCAAGATTGGCAAGGCTGATTTTTATTTCAGGGTAAAAGAAAGAGGATAAGATCATATATATTGCCATCATTTTACCGGAGACATGTTTAGGAAGAAAGTATATTTTAAGCTTTTTTGTTTTTGAAAGTAATCAAACAACTTCGAATGTTTCTTAACCTCTTGTTTTTCAAGCACTAATTAACTATGGTGTCAACAAATGTGCATAAACTTTCATTTTGCAATTTTTATAGGACAAAATTTTAGTGAATTTTGGCAATATTTTATTTCATGATTGTAAATTTCTTTTATCGGCTAAATTTTTCCTCTAGGGATGAATATTTGGACATTCCCCTCAACTCATATCCCCCAGTTCATATCACTTAAATTATTTTTCCTTTTTCTTTTCTTGATAATCAATCCTAGCATGTGCACCTTCGTTGGAAACATTGACATTTAATTTCATATTTATTTATACACATTGCTTAGTGTAATATTTATGTATATTGTTTAGGGATGTATTAATGTTTAATGTATATGAAAGGAAATGTGGTTTGCAAGTTTCTGCATGGTCGTCTCAGCTCATGCTTTGTTTGGATGCATGGGTGAAAATGAGAGGAAGGAATACATGAGAAAAGAAGGTGATGGTTTCATTGCCATGCGTGGAATCTGGGAACAACAAACCCATATTTCTGGTGTAATCAATGTTTATGCACCCTGCACTTCGAGGGGTAAACATAAACTTTGGGTGGACTTGGAGGAGTATATCACTAACAATGATATTTCTTGCTTTTGTATTGCAGGTGACTTCAATGTAGTTGCAAGATTAGAGGAGAGATGTATGGTAGGAACGATATGGCTGATTTTAAGGCATTTATCTCCAATCTGTCACTAATAGAACCGCCTGCAGTGGGAAAAAATTCACTTGGTTCCGCCCCAATGGACAGGCAGCAAGCAGAATAGATTTCTTTTATCTAGTGATTGGTGTTCTTGTTGGCCTCATGGTGTGCAAATTGTTATGGCAAGAAGTCTGTGAGATCACTGCCCTATCATGTTTCGAAGCATTGATGTGAATTGGGGGGGCCAAGACCCTTCCGTGTTCTGAACTGCTAGTTCTCTGATCCAGGTTTCAAGGCATTTGTAGAAAGGGAATGGCAACAATTCCAAGTACAGGGTTCAGGCGGATTTGTATTGAAAGAGAAACTGAAATTGCTCACAGAAAGATTGAAAGTTTGGAATAAAGAAGAATTTGGAGATGTCAACCGAAAATTCAGGGATATTTCTGCGAGATTGGAAGAGCTTGATCAGAAATTGGGGAGTTTTGGACTCTCGGTTCAGGAATTACAACAGAGGAGGGAACTCCAAGGAGACTTGTGGCGAGCAGTGAAATTTAGGGAGTCAATTTTGCACCAGAAATCCCGTTGTAGATGGATTCAGGAAGGTGACTTAAACACCAAATGGTGTGTGGGTTGAAGATCCACTCTTTTGCTAACTGGCGACGACAATCAAACAGATTTGTGGGGTTACATCTAAATGGTGTGTGGGTTGAAGATCCCGCCTTTGTGAAGAGAGGTGCCAAGGAATACTTTGAGAAGAAATTTAGCAAATTAAATGATCCAGCACCCACTCTTGATGGGGCACCCTTTAGACAGATTAGCTTGGAAGATAAAATGAAGATTACAACAAAATTTGATCCTGCAGAAGTAAAGGAGGCCGTGTGGGGATGTGGAAATGACAAAAGCCCGGGACCTGATGGGATGGATTTCAAGCTTATAAAATCCTTTTGGCACCTGTTTGCTGCAGATTTTCAATGTCTTCTAGATAAATTTCATATTAATGGTCGCTTGGTGAAGGGATGCAACTCTTCCTTCTTAACTCTGATTCCAAATAAGGACTGTCCGAGTGAGTTATCCGATTTCAGACCGATATCACTTATTGGGTGTGCCTACAAAGTCGTATCAAAGGTACTAGCTAATCGTATTAAAAAAGTGCTTCCTTCTGTCATTGATGACTCCCAAAGCGCGTTCATTGCAGGAAGAGGGTTGCTAGATAGAGTGATAGTTGCAAACGAATGGGCTCATGAAGCGAAGGCTCGGAAGAAAAGCTCGATGGCCTTCAAAGTCAATTTCGAAAAGGCCTACGACTCGGTCAGGTGGGACTTTCTCTACTACATGATGAAGATGATGAATTTCAATGATAAATGGGTTTCCTGGATTAACGGGTGCATTAAATCTGCTAGGATTTCAGTCTTAATTAACGGGAGCCCAAGTGAGGAATTTAGCATGGGTAGAGGCATTCGCCAAGGAGACCCAATTGCGCCTTTCTTATTTTTGATTATTGCAGAGGGACTCAATGGACTGTTGAAACAGGCAGTGGCACACAATAAATTCAGAGGCTATGTGTTTGACGACTTGATGGGTGAGGAGATTGCAATACTTCAGTTCGCTGACGACACCTTGTTTATTGGCGAGGCATCTAGACAGAATGCATTCACTCTGAAATGCATCTTACACTGTTTTGAACTAGCTTCTGGATTAAAAGTGAACTTTTCTAAAAGCAGATTGCTAGCCATTGCAGTGGAAGAAAGAGAGCTACAAATATTATCCTCTATTCTGAATTTTAAACGTATGAGACTGCCCTTTATGTATTTGGGAATTCAGGTTGGGGTAACCTGCGGCGGCGGGCCTTTTGGGAACCAATTTTGAGAAAGCTGCGTTCTAGAGACAAAGATCTCTATCCTTTGGGGGGCGATTATGTCTGATTAATAAGACAGTGTCTTCTATCCCTGATCCCTCTCTTTTATCTATCATTTCTTAAAATGCCAGCAGGTGTGGAAAAAGAATTTACCAAGGTCACGAGGAACTTCCTATGGGGAGGCTTGGTGAAACGATCCGTGTATATATATATATATATATATATATAAAATAGTGATTATATATATAAAAAAAAAACTAAAACTAAAACTAAAACTGGCCTACAGAAAAAGAAAAGCCCACGATGGTACCCACCCCACCCAATACAATACATATTCATTTTTCCTATTCTAAAAAGTTAATAAATTAAAACCTATTCCCATCACCCTGTGCGTGACATCTCTCCCCTCTCTTTCAATTTCTTTTCTTTTTCTCCCCTCTGTACAGAACGCATGGCCTCCTCTCTTTTCTATTGTTCCACTTCCATTCTTCATAGAAATCAAATCTAAGATTTCTTCATAACCCACAAACTCTTGAAGATAAATTTACTCTTACAAACGTGGAAGCCACTGTGTGGAAGCAATTGAATTAATTTTGAAAGTTAGGGTTTGTGCTCTAAGGAAGAGAAGAGTAGCACCCCTTCAGATTTGCTCTTTGGATGTTATTGAGGTATACCCACAACCTATAAATTAAAGAATAGTAGTATTATAGCATGTTAGAATTAAGCAGAATTAATTTATAGGGCTTTGCTACTTATTTGGGGATTTTAACGTTGCTCATGGGTAGTATATCAAAAGGGTAATAAATGCTGAAGGTTTGAGGTTAATTTTGTGTTCAGATTCGACGGCGAGTGGATCGTTCGATGGTCGTAGGATTGCTAAAAACAATTGTGGTTATTCTTCATAGTTGTGAGTGGTTCTCAACTACTATGACATATTTTTAATGATCCTATAACTGATTTAATTATTTTATCGTATTGCTTATTCATCTAAATTGGGGAAACATGTTTTTATATGTTTGATTATCATTCTTGAACTCTGAAAGCTGATTTTATGAAGCTGGTTTTGAGCATGTTTTATGAATTGGTATGAAAAGAGAATGACATTGGTTTAATTTTGAAATTATGTGAAATTGAGATTGTGAACTTGAAAAGCTTTTGTGAGCATTGAAAGTTGATGTTGAGAATGTTATTTTGAAAAACTTTGATGAGTATTGGAAAGCTGATTTTGAGACTGTTGATGAGACTTGATATGATTTGAGAAAATGGTTTTGGGGATCCTTGATAGAACCCCGTAGCCGTTAACGGAGGTAACGGCCTAGGTGCACCTAGCTAGTTTGATTCCGGGAGGAGAGGGCTATCCGTTAGATGGAGCCGCCAGTGCACGGAAAGGGCTATCAACGAGATGTAGCTTCCCCCGATGAGATTGATGAGATATGACATAATTCCGGGTGGAGAGGGCTATCCGTTAGATGGAGCCGCCTCTTGGGTAAGATAATCCTTAAGAGGAAAGGGCTATCAACGAGATGTAGCTTCCCCCGATGACACGATGTGACTTGAGAAAGGAAAGGGCTATCCGCTAGATGGAGCCGCCCCTATCGGAGAGGCCATCCCTTAGGAGGAGAGGGCTATCAACGAGATGGAGCCGCCTCACGGTTCTACATGTGTGACCCTATTTCATTAAATTTCAGATTTTAAATGTCTTCATTTATTCACATGATTTTAACTTATCTATTTGACATGATTATCTATGATCTTTATGAGTTTCAGTACTTTTGACATTGAAATGGTTTGAACTGATATTGTTGGTGATAGAGATTATCTAAACTGAGTTGAGAGCGAAAAACTCGTGCCTCTAATGTTTCCCCTCCCTGTTCATGGTGGTTGTTGACTGCTCACTAAGTCTTTGTGACTTACCCCATTCATTATTTTCCCTCTACAGATTTCCAGGCAACTAAGTAGCAGACTGTTGTTAGGTTCAGATCATTCAGCTCATTTCGTTTATAGGCCTCTTTTGGCAGGTGGTCATATTTGTATCTTTGTTGCTCTTTGTTATTCTGCAGCTATAGGGGAGTCTTGGGTGAATTCAGTTTGAGTTGTTATGTATTGTTTTAATTTAGGAATTAACACTTTAGTGCTGGAGTTGGAATTCGTGTATTTTTAGAATTCTAGTTATGATAAATCTCAATTGATAGATTTTATTATTTTGGAGATATTGATATTACAGGAGAGATTATTTTTTTTTATAAATTATAGTAAACATGTATAATTTTGGAAAATCATTTCGGGAAGAGGGTTTTGTTAAATAGGCTTGCCAGGCTAAGCTGTTAGTCTGTGCGCCGGTCACGGCTTAGGATTTTGGGTCGTGACACTTGGATGAAAATCAGAGGAAGATTGCCTGGATCAACTGGGAGACCATTTGTAAGCCCAAGTGGCTGCGAGGATTAGGGGTTAAAAACTGGGGAGAATTCAACAAAGCACTACTTAGAAAATGGCGATGGAGGTTATTTTGTGAAGAACGTGGTCTTTGGGATCGTATAATCACCTCCAAGTATAAAGTGAATGACGGTGTGCTTGTATCGTCTCAGTACCAGAATGCCTCACCATGGTGGAAGGATATCGTGAACCTCTCTTTTGAAAACCAAATGGTAATTGGTTTAACAATGTTATAAGTAGAAGGATTGGTGATGGGGCTATAGTCCGTTTTTGGCGGAATACATGGATTGGAAATGATCCTTTGGCTACTAAATTTGCAAGATTATTCCAGCTCTCTACTCAACAACAAAATGTTCTAGCAAATATGGGCTCGTGGCATGATGGTGTTTGGAGATGGGAGCGAAACTGGAGAAGGGATTTAAGGGAGTATGAATGAGTATGGGAGGCTGAATTTTTGAGCATCATTGATCAAGTTCAACTGAAGGAAAATACAGTAGACAAGTGGATATGGAAGGAAAATGTTTGTGAAGGTTTCTCAGTTAAATCGGCCTACTCACGATTTAGGGGACTCTCAAATATGCAGCAGCTGAATGAGTTTGTTAATATTTGGGTGGCTTATGTCCCTTCCAATGTGAAGACCTTCATCTGGAAACTTTATTGTGGGCGTGTACAGACTAAGCAAAACCTGTCAAGAAGAGGAATCCAATTGAATTCCCCAGAATTACTATGCCCCTTATGTTCTGAAACTGAAGAATCACTAGAACATCTTTTTTTCTCTTGTAAGATGGTCTCGACTATTTGGTAATCTTGTCTGAATTGGTTGAGCTATTGTTCAGCTTTGCCTCATGACAGTAAGGTGCATTTCCTACAGTTTGTTTCACGATAATTAGAACCCGAAGCAACGGGTGTGGTGGGAGATTTGGGGTGCAGTCGTTTGGACGATTTGGTGTACCCGGAACAGATTGGTGTTTTCCAATGAGGCTCCTGACTGGGACAATTTGCTGGATGTGATCCAATGGAAAGCCTGGATCTGAATCTCTTCAGAGGTGAAAGAATTTCAGTGTGCAATGGGAATGGGTGATGAACCCGTGTTCTTGTATTATACAAGTATAGTATCAATTTGGAGAAGGTTATTGAGTCGTGGCCTATGGTTATGTGTAGTTGTACCTTGGCCAAATTGCCACCTTTGATGGAATTTGTGGACTGCATTTTATAAGGAACAGAGACCTGGCTGATGTGGTATAGTTATGCATTTGATATTTATTTTTGTTGGTTCTCCTTGAAAACTACATTGAGATGTTTAGAATATGTGGACTCTTTTCCCTTCACTATCTTTTTATTTCAATGAGATTTTTCCTAGTAAGGTTTTAATGAGGCATATCTTCTAAATGTCTTGCTTTCAAAGAGTATATGATTAGTTGTTTTGATGTAATCTTATTTGTATTTTCCTCTCATCTCTCTCTTTGTATTGGGTTGAAGTACCTCTTGTACTTTATTTCAATATAATTTATTGCTTATAAAAAAAAGAATAGAAAATGAAGGGATCTAAAGGAAAAATGATGTGATTTTTAAGTTGTTTGAATTGAGAGAAAAAGAAGAGAGGATGAAAGGAAAAAGTTAGTACGATATGGAATTATCGTTTTATCCTTTTAATATATAATTAGAACTTAAAGTAAGATAATTATAATAATTTTTATTTTATATGAAAAAAATAATTATAATATTTAAAAGATATTATTATTGTATTTATTTTATCTATTTATTTTGACATGAATGTATTTTCATGTCAAATGTTCTTCCCCGTCAACAGTTATTTTTGAAATAATTACGGCATTAATATGACATTTAATGATTAATGGTATCAGAATAATTAACAAAAATCAATTGTGAATTTTCTACCATTAAATGTATTTAATTTTTTTTATTAAATCTATATTTGTTATTTGAGTTTAAATATAGAATGTTACAAAAAAAAATTTGTAACTATGAATATTTGATAAATTAAAATTTAATTAAATATAATTTTACTCTTTTAGGCTAATTATGAAAATTTAATATGATGTAATTCAAAAATTCATTTAATTAGTAACACAAAGTCATATATCTCTATTATTTTATTAATGAAACTAGTCTTTTTTACCCGTGCGATGCACGGGGATATTCATTTTATCTTTTGTGTGATATTTTCAAAATTTGTGTTATTTTCTTAAAGATATTTTATGGATGAAATGAACAAAATTTATTTTTGATATAAGAAATCATCAATTTGTAAGTTTTTTTTGTTTTGTTTTTCCAGGTAGCTCTTTTTTCAATCTTATGTCGTTAGTTTTCCAAAATGCCCAATTTATGGTTTTTTTTTTATATCTATTGAATATAGTTTTTTCCATAGAGTTTTTTTTACGGGAGTTTTTTACATAGAGTTGAAGTAATACATATGTGATTTTTCTTATTTTTTTCAATTGGAATAATTACATTAAGAATAAAATTGAGAATGTATTGTTCCACATTTCCTATAAATAAGTATTTTTTTAATAATCATTTCAAATCATAATTTAAATCAAAATAATCTATACATTCATTATTAAATGAGAAATATACTATATATTAGAAATAATTAATCCTAATTAGTTTAGAATTTAAATCATAAATCATCTATGTATTTACTTAATTATATTGATTTCATAAAATTAATATTCATAAAAGAACATGTGTTAAACCTGCGTCCCTCTCCTTGGGTGTGGTTGTCCGTGTTGTTTAGGCCTTGTTAGCTTTGGTTAAATGTGAATAGTCTTGTTGATGATTTTATCGATTTAGGGTTTATAGTGTTGGAAATTTGGTGTCAAATTCAATTAAAATTTAACACAATCTGAGAATAAATTCCTATTTAGAGAATATGAGGATTATTTTCGATCGGGGAGAATTTGGGGATGAATTCAATTGAAATATAAAAAGGACTCAAAATTCTATTTTCTTAATTTGTACGCAAGCAACAGGTAAGCGATCTAGACCGTTGAATAAAAAATTATATAATATATTGGTAAAAAATGTGGTTTACCCCTAAACCACCCATGAAATTCTTTACATTTGAAGACACCTATTAAATTTTACTTCCATACTACTCACAAAGACTTTGAAATGAATTACTAAAGCTACCTTTCAAAAAAAAAAATTTTTTTTACTAAAGCTAACACAGAATATGTATAGTTTTAAAGTTTAAAAAACACACCATACTTGAGGCTTGAGAAGAGTTTCATCAGGGCCCCACAGTGGGTGCCAATTTTCACGTAATGAAAATGATGCAGGGATCAAGTCTGGATCTATTGTGATCCGCGTTGCATGTGGATATTCATGTTTGTTGATACCGTGTATTTTTTTCAAATTTAGTGTTATTTTTATCACGTTCATTAAATTATTAGAATGAAATTAATTTTAGATATAAAAAAATATAAATTTTGATATTTTTAAAAATAATTCAATCACATGTAAAAGTTTAGCACCTTATCATTTTTACCACAAATAGAACCGCAACACCCCGAGAGCCAATTCATAAAATAACATAAATGAGGTAACATAAATGAGGTGAGGAGCGTTCGTGAATAAAAATAAAACACACTATGACCACGACCATACCAAAAAACAAATTATCCTCGAAAGAGATGGGAGACTATTCATTCATGCATAATATTTTTACCCGATATATTTTTTTGTTATTACAATAGGTGTCAAGGACAACTGTCCCGCACCTCGACTAATCCTGCTCGTGGTGCCCGACTGTCGTTTGGCATGTGGAAATGTTCGTAATGGTAACCATGAGAAGACATAAAAAAGTAAGAGATATAATAGTAATATGAGGAAGGGTATAACAATAATTTTATAAAATTATTAACAACCACTCATTTGTTTTTTCAAGTTTTTTATGGGGTCCAAATTGCTTCTCATAACTCCTCCGTCATGTTTCATGAGTTGTTGACTCACCTTAGCACCAATCCGATAAGGCATTTGGGTGTCAACTTAAAAAAAACTAATTTAAATAATTTTGAAGCTGATCATACAATGTCAGTACATAGTAAATTAAATGGAACATAAATATGAAACAAAAAGATAATTATATTCCTTTTCTTTTCAAAAGTTTGATGAGTTCAGCATTAGAGCTTCCATAACCATTTTCAATCAAGTAGCTTCAGAACCACTCTATAGCCATCATCTAGAGCAAGATCAACACTTTCTTTTGCAAACCTTGCCACATCAAAACCACACCATAATATAAATTCCAAACCACTCTATAGCTGAAATGTACCTCCCGGAAACCCAAAAGCCTACTCAATAACTCCTAATAAAGTGTAATAACATTAAACTTTGTAATTGACTCTTAAAGAAACTTTAACCAAGATTTAAAGCAGGAAACTAAAAAAATTATTTTTAACAGTTATTGGCAACCCAAAAGCTTACTCAATAACTCCTAATAAAGTGCAACAACATTAGACTTTGTTATTGACTCTTAAAGACACTTTAATCAATATTAAAAGCACAAAAACAAAACTGACAATAAACAATTATTTTTAACAGTTATTGGCAACCCAAGAGCTCACTAATGACTCCTAATAAAGTGCAATAACATTAGACTTTGTAACTGACTCTTCAAGACACTTTAACCAATATTTAAAGCAGAAAACAAAACTTACAATAAGAAATTGTGATCGGGTATAGTAACACTTTGTACATAGATCATATTTTATAAAAAAAAAACACTGCAGTCTGAAAAGGGGAGACTACAATTCAAGTTTGCTTGTAGATCATAAATTAAAACATACTTGTAGCTTGGAGGCTGCATCTTCATTCCTTGGTGATTTTTTAGATATCCTCCACTCTCTTCATCTTGTCATGAACTGCAACATTATATAGATCTCTAAATCTAACATAACAATCCAAGAAGAAAAACAACATTAAGAAAAATAAGGGGAAAAGAAAGGAAATGGACAATGTCTCGTTCACAACAACCTGTACAAAATATGCCAAAAGACCATTGAGGGTATTTGGTATTTAGTTGTGGATGGCTGAACTGTCAGGGGAGTGTATTACATTTTGGTTTTGCAGATATTTGTTAGCAGGTTTTGGATTGAACTGGCTTGTGCAGGGTAATTACTGGTTTGCTGGTTTATGTTTTTTAACTGGTGCGTGGCTTGCTGGTTTTTTGAGGAATTGGGTAGCTTTGAAGGGGGTGTATGCCGTTGGTAGTGTGCGGGGAGTGAAAGAGAAAAGCTTTGTTTATGTTGTTAATTGTCAGGTGCTTATGACCTGTAGTATGGCGTGTTTTTGGTGTTATTTGGTTTTGTGTATGCTGTAACATATGATCATAAAATGATTGATATAAAAACTCAGAATAAAACTATGACATAAGTGGGACAACATAATCAGAAATGTAATAATATGATCATAAAATGCTGTAACATATGATCATAAAATGATATACAGACAGAAGAAAGTTTGATCACCCAAGGCTAGAAGCTTCATCCAGCAAACATCAAATTTTGAAAAGAGTCTCACAAATATCTAAAACCATAAACAAAGAGAAAAGAACCTCGTGAATGAAATAATCCAGTTAGAAGAAATAAAGTTAAAATTCAAAGGTGCATCAGTTTAATCCATTCAAAGAAATAGTATTGAAGTTCTAACATAATCAAAACTTAAATCCTACCTTCCCAGTGTGGATTCTCAATGTCAAAATTTCGGTTGAACAAATAGAAGGAGAAACAAAGCACAATGACTGGTGCTGAATTTCAAAATGAAACTAAATAAAGGAAGGAAGAAAATGGAAAAATTAAACATGCTCACGGAATGTTGGGGTGCTGGCTGTGCTGTTCGTGATTGAATTTAATGTCCGTTGTTGGTTTGCTGTCAACCTGTTCTGACTTTACATGGATATAAAATAGACAGAAATCTTGTTGCAGAATGCAAAAGGGGATGAAGATTAAGCAAATGTGAAGAAGAATGTAGTCAAACATTAGGTAGAACAAAACTACCCAAAACAAAGAAAATTATATATAATATTTTTAAAACCAAATTTAGAACACTTAAAAAATTTATCCTAAATGACAGTAACTATAAGCGCTAATGAAGATAATCCTTTGCCCTGTCGTATCCTCCACGCGGTCACAGGAAGCTCCATGGTTGAATACGTCTTGCAGCAACGACCCTGCATCCTCCGATCAACTATTTTTAGCTTCCAAAGAGAATTCGCCGTCACAGACCCTGGAACATATTCAAACCAAACACACACAAAGTACTGAAAACCAAATCTGAAATAAGGAGAAACAGAGAGTCTGAAATGAACACAAAGAGCGATGATAGTTATTGAAATTGGGGAGATTGAAGGGAATGAAAATTGAAAATAGAGAAAGTGAGATTGATGTTTCACCGCAGGGACCAAAGTCACCCAAAAATGATACTGTATTCAACCAAACCACCGCCAGAGTCGACCGAATCTCATCAAAGAATCAGCTGCAATGCGACTGGTTTGATAGAAATCAGGGATTCATAACCTAGCGTAATTCCTGATTAAAGCAAACAAATGGATGAGGGAAAATGCTATAGAATCTCTGAGTGCAAACTAACAGTAAACAATTATAGCTTCTCGATTGCAACCATTCCAAGCATTGATACATTACCACTCAGAAGACTATTTTGTGAATTTTTCACACCAATTAGTATAGCCTTATACAAAAACTTTTGAAGCTTTGTGTATGTATCTTAAAAGAGAAGTTAATTGGTAAATCCATAAATCAATAAATCAGTATAATTGGTATAGGTACTCACGTTAATATACAACTTCTATAAAACATTTTTAGAGTGTTGTCAATACATAGAATCTGAATCACTAACTCTCTAAAATAATTTCCTTGGTTTTCTTGCATTATGTCACTTTGAACCAAATTCAAGATCATCATAAACCTGCTCAATGAAGTTTTCCATTTTGCCCATTCGATTTTTAAGCATTTCACTTAACCGATCTGCTACAGAAGACAATAGAAGGGGGCTAAACATAATTGATTTCCTACTTTTGCATAGGTTCGGGAAAGCCAGATCACCGTTAAGTCTTTTATGTGAATGCTATAAAAATCAAAAGACCAGTTTCTCCTATTAAGACATTCAACCCCCTCCCATATCACAACTAATTGATTAACATTTAGCTTGGGCATTTTTTCTCAACTAATGTTTTGTAATTTAAAATTTGTAGCTAAAGGAATCAAAATTATGATGCAGATTAATCACCATTACTGCTCAACTAATCACCATTATCATCTAGCTTGGGCATTTTTTTCTCAACTCATATGTTATGTAATTTATTATTTGTAGTTAAAGGAATCGAAATTATGAAGCAGATCAAAGAAAACACAGCTTCAGGCCCCTCTCCCTAATACTCTACATACCCATAACAAAACAATGAATCACAATCTCTGACAAAGGAACTTTGATACCTTTGGAGAAACTGCGAGGAGTAGACTGTACAACTGGTATGCATTTCTCCAATGATTAATGAATAGAGTAGCGGATCAATGTCGCACAAAGAGGAGCAGAGAAATATTACGTTGATTAAGTCTTCAAGCCCGATGTAAATTGATATGGTTTTGCTACAACTTGCTGGAACAAAAAAAGGAGAGAAAATGATAAGGGCATGGCTATTGGCAGGTCAGTTTTCATGTTCTGCACTTAATTCTTCACTGCCATTTTCTTGACCTCCATGGTGCTGTCTGGGTACCTTAACTGTGTTCACCACTCCGTTTTCACATAACTATTCAAAAGTGTGTGGTATACCAAGTTGTTTCTAACTATTTTATGTTAGTCACTAGTCACCACTCACCAGTACCTATCATCGTACCAATATTCCTACAAAGGGCCATTTTTTTTCTGAAACTTTTAGAGCAACATGAAGTTTTCAACTAATAGAGAAAATGTTACCTTGCTTCAATTCATCCAATGGCGCTAGTGCTTCACGAACAACTGGAAAATAAAAGCTTTCAGTCACCAGTACAATAAGAAAAATTAGCAGAGAATGTAATTATTTTCCTTTCACTCACCGACAACATAAGTAAGCTTAAAAAATCCCCAAATATAGAAACACCCACAAATTGACGCATGAGAAAATCCAAAAGCTTTAAAATTTCTGAATCACCACCTCCTGAAGATAGTTGTTCTGTTAGAGAACCCCCCAAACGGTGATTTCACGGGCAACTCTCCCTGTAAAGGAAAATTTCATAGCAGACAGAGTCGTAAAGTCCTAATTGCTGGACAAAATCAAAACTTAGGCAAAGATAACTCTGAAATCAGAACAGAAATCAAACTTAAGGCGCAGAGTGAAGGATTCTTACCGAAATTTGACGAAAATTCCGGAAATCGTCGGCGCCTGAGAAAGAAGCGCACCTGCTGAGGACTTCATGGGAGCCCTTTTGTGGCCGCACGTTGTCGTCTCCTAGTATGTATTCGCAAAACGCAAACGGTTAAATAGAAGTGCACCTGCTGAGAACTTGATAGGTCTGGAAGCTGAAGAGAAAACGCAAGCGCAAGGCAAACGCTTCATTCCATTTCCATCTAGCCACTGAAGGGTTACGAAATCGAAGGAAAACGGAAGGGAGAACGTGCGACGCGATTAAAAGTGCTGGAAGAATGAAAACGGATGAAAAATGAGAAACCAAAACATCAGCGACAGAAGGAGATCAAGATAGCCGGAGGATTTCAACGGTTAAGATTTCATCCGTAACTATTCTGCCTGTCGAAATGACATCTCAGGAGGAGGCAACAACAAATAAGGATAACACGTGCATAGAAGAAAACGAGCAGAGTGTCGATGAATGCGAATTCGATGACCTTCGTAATTCGAGGCTAGATTGCATCTACGGTGACGGTCCATTAGGTTTCGAGAAGCCAGTGGTCGACGTTTCCAAGAAAATGGAAGCACAAGACCCTTTGGAAGAAGTGGACTTGGGTGATGGCTTAGAAAAGAGGCCAACATACATCAGTGCGCTTATCGACCCGGAATTAAAGGATAAGATGGTGAAACTACTCAAGGAATTCAAAGACTGTTTCGCTTGGGATTACGATGAAATGTCTGGCCTTAGTCGAGAATTAGTGGAATTGAAGTTGCCCATCAAAGAAGACAAGAAACCAGTCAAGCAATTACCCAGGAGGTTCCATCCAGATGTGTTGGTGAAAATCAAGGAAGAAATCGAAAGACTCCTCAAGTGCAAATTTATCAGAACAGCTCGATACGTGGATTGGTTGGCTAACGTGGTCCCAGTGATCAAGAAAAACGGAAAGATGAGGGTTTGCATTGACTTTCGCGATCTTAATGCTGCCACTCCAAAAGACGAGTATCACATGCCCGTTGCCGAGATGATGGTGGATTCAGCTGCCGGCCACGAATACCTAAGCCTGTTAGATGGTTATTCAGGCTACAACCAAATCTTCATAGCAGAAGAAGATGTGTCGAAGACAGCTTTTCGATGCCCTCTCAGCGAGAAGACCAAATCATTTTCCCCACTTCTTCGACTTAAAAAAGAAGATGCGTTCCGCTGGGAAGCAGAGCACCAAAAAGCGTTCGATGAACTCAAAGTGTACTTGTCCAGCCCACCTGTAATGGCACCACCTATAAGAGGAAAGCCAATGAAGCTGTATATCTCTGCCACGGATGGAACCATTGGAAGCATGTTGGCTCAAGAAGATGAAGATAGCAAGGAAAGAGCCATATTTTACTTAAGTAGGGTGTTGAATGATGCAGAAACTCGATACACCATGATCGAGAAATTGTGCTTATGCTTGTACTTCTCTTGTGTAAAGCTGAAATATTATATAAAGCCAATCGATGTAATGGTTTTTTCTCATTATGATATAATAAAGCACATGTTATCTAAACCTATCTTGCATAGTCGAATTGGCAAATGGGCTCTGGCCCTAACCGAATATTCACTCACTTACGCCCCACTAAAGGCAGTTAAGGGGCAGGCAATTTCTGATTTCCTAGTAGATCATACTTTGCCTAAAGGAATTGTAACTTATGTGGGCATCCAACCTTGGAAGCTATTTTTCGACGGTTCCAGCCATAAAAATGGCACCGGAATCGGGATGTTCATAGTATCCCCAGGGGGCATCCCCACGAAATTCAAGTTTAGGATTAAGAAGAATTGCTCGAACAATGAGGCCGAGTATGAGGCATTGATATCAGGCCTCGAAATCCTGATAGCCTTTGGGGCAAAGAATGTTGTCGTAAAAGGAGACTCTGAGTTGGTAATAAAGCAACTTACCAAGGAATATAAATGCGTCAGTGAAAATCTAGCTAGGTACTACACGAAAGCTAATAATTTGTTGGCCAAATTCGACGAAGCTAGGCTAGGCCATGTTTCCAGGGTAGACAATCAAGAGGCCAATGAATTGGCACAAATCGCGTCAGGATATATGGTCGATAAATGTAGGCTAAAACAGATTATCGAGGTCAAAGAAAAACTAAACCCCTCTGACCTCAACATCCTGGTCATTGACAATATGGCACCTAATGATTGGAGAAAGCCAATTGTCGATTACTTGCAAAATCCTATGGGTACTACAGACAGAAAGACAAAGTACAGGGCAATGAGCTATGTCATCATGGGAAACGAGCTATTCAAGGAAAACGTCGACGGAACACTACTGAAGTGTTTAAGCGAAGACGACGCGTTCATAGCAATCTCGGCTGTTCACGATGGGTTATGTGGTGCCCACCAGGCAGGAATCAAGATGAAATGGATCCTATTTCGACAAGGGATGTATTGGCCTACTATCATGAAAGATTGCATGGAGTATGCCAAGGGGTGCCAAGATTGCCAGAGACACGCAGGGATACAACATGTGCCAGCAAGTGAATTACACTCAATCATTAAACCATGGCCATTCAGGGGATGGGCTTTAGACCTAATTGGCGAAATTAACCCATGTTCTTCTAGGCAACACAAGTACATAATAGTGGCTATAGATTACTTTACCAAGTGGGTAGAGGCAATTCCTCTACAAAATGTTACCCAGGACACGGTGATCGATTTCATTCAGAATCACATAGTGTATCGTTTCGGGTTACCTGAGTCACTTACTACAGACCAAGGAACCGTATTTGTAGGCCAAAAAGTGGCATCATTCGCGGAATCTTGGGGTATAAAACTTCTAACCTCGACTCCTTACTATGCTCAAGCGAACGGCCAAGTAGAAGCGGCCAGTAAAGCATTAATCTCTTTGATTAAAAAACATGTCGGTCGAAAACCTAAAAACTGGCATCAAACGTTAGGCCAAGTGCTTTGGGCTTACAGGAATTCACCTAAGGAAGCTACCGGAGCAACGCCATTTCGACTAGCATACGGCCAAGAAGCGGTATTGCCAACAGAAGTATATTTACAGTCATGCAGAATTCAAAGGCAAGAGGAAATTCCAAGTGAAGATTATTGGAATATGATGCTTGATGAATTAGTCGATCTCGACGAAGAAAGACTATTGGTGTTGGATACCTTAACCAGGCAAAAGGATCGCGTTGCTAAAGCTTATAATAAAAAGGTTAGAGCTAAATCTTTTATGCCCGGTGATTATGTATGGAAGGTTGTCTTACCAATCGATAAAAGGGATAAGCGATACGGAAAGTGGGCTCCAAACTGGGAAGGCCCTTTCACAGTCGAGAAAGTACTTCTAAACAACGCTTATTCGATTAAGGAATTAGGAGGTCGAAATCGACAAATGACGATAAATGGCAAATACTTAAAAACGTATAAGCCAACGGTGCATGAAATAAACATCGAATAAGGAAGTAAAAGAGAATAAATTGCCAAACACGAATGTTTTATTAATTAGAATGGAGCATTACAACTATGGCAAAGAAACTTTAAAAGGGAGGATTGGCCCTATAACTATCGTATCTGGCCCTAAGAGGCTCCATGCGTCTTAAGACATCTTCTTGTTGGGATTCCAGTCGCGATTTCTCCTGTCGAATATCCAGCTCTTCACGGGCGGTGGTAGAAAGCTTGTCCACTAAGGCTTTCAGAGCTCCCACACTCCCCTCAGGGTCCGCTTGGTTCAGAGCAGCCTTCAACGCTTCAAATTCCTCCATCTTCTCATCAATTTGGTGTTCAGCAAAGAACACTCGAGCAGTAAGCTCTCGGTGTTCTTCATATAGGGGTACAGCTTCACGCAGAAGGCTCAAAAACTCCTGAAGAGGATTTTTTACCGAGGCAATAATATTCCTCGAAAGAAGCTGGTTAATGAGCCCAGTAAGCTCTTCAGCCAAAGAAAGAGAAGAGTGCAACTCCCAAAATAGGTCCTGATCAAAGGCCAAGCCCCGGATTTGGTTAAGAACACGACGGCTAGCCATGGCTGAAGGGGTTTGTAAGAGCAGGGAAGGAAGTCTGGAAAAGAAGCAAGGGAGAGTCTGAAGAAGTTACTGAAGAGAAGTAACCAAAAACGCTCTATTTATAGTATAACAACAAAGGAGTGCATTAATTAGTGGCAATCAGTTGCCAACTCTTCATCTTATGGTTACAGGCCATGTAAATTACCATTATCATCGTAAATAGCTTTGGCCTTTAATGAACAAAGACTTACATTGAATCAAGAAAACGTGGTATAAGATTGCAATAAATTGGCTTATTTCCCAGAAACCAAGCAACGACTACGTAAGGGGGTGCAATGGAGTTTGAACGGCGCAACAATAAGTGAATAGCCGTCAGAATAAATGCATAGTGGAAACTGAAAAGACTTTGCAAATTAAACGTCAAATTATATGGCCTACGTGCCAGAACCATTGTCGAAATATTACATGCAAATCGGCATCGAAAGCCATGGTTAGAATAGTGTCATCATTACATATTGATAAGAGAAAGTCCTAAAGCAGAAATTTAAAAGAATTCAAACGATCAGCAAAGGTGGCAATCTTGGCGTCGAGATCCTTCTTCACGGCCTGGTCAATCTCCAACTCCTTGATAACATCCTTTGTCGAGATGATCAGAGCCTTGGACTCCTTAGTAAGCGCATCCAACTGAGCTTTCACAGCAGGGCCTTCCTCGACCAAATCAGCTAGCCTTTTCTCCAACTTGGCAATCTCTCGATGCAGCTCCTCAAGTTTAGTGTCGACATCAGAAATTTCGTCTGCAATCAAAACCTTCCTAGCAGTAAATTTCTTGAAGTCTTCTTTCATCGCTGCAACTTGAGCTTTACCAGAAGAGACTTTTGCTTCCTTAAAGCTGACAGCTTGGCCAACGTCCTTGACTTGATGAAAAGTGGCTAAAGCATCCACTAAGAAAGATTGAAGGTTGGCCAAAGCAGCAGCCTGATGAGAATCAAGCTTTTGGCCAAGTAGGAAGACGAGCAATTCCTTAGCAGCATGACTCGCTTGAGGATCAACTTGAATCTGGTCGAGAAATCCGCTGGCGAAAACAATAGCCTTCAGCCGACCGATGCTCTCCTCGATTTGCTGAAGGTTGGCCACCCCACTAGATTGAGCAGTCTCAGCAGTGGCATCAGCTTGATGGGGTGGAGAATCCCAGTCTAAGGTGCCATCGAGAAAGCCATCCAAAGCTGCCAGCGGGTCCTCCTCAAATAAAGTGTCAAGCTTTTCACTAGACACATGAGATGAAGAGCCACCCTTGGCTTGAGGCGAAGGTTGCACAGTGGCAGTCGATTTTGGAGGAGGCATAGGGATATCATCCTTGCCTGGAAGAGCTTCTGCTTCGCGAATAGGAGAGGTTGCACCTTGAGTTTCCTACAAGAGAAACCTCTTTAATGCCCTTTTCGATAAAGTAAAATGCACAGTAGAGGGACCAACGGAATGGTCTGCTCAGGATTGGAAGCCATTGAAGGAAACGGTAGGTATTCCAGGAAAAAATGGAAGAAGACGAAGTGAGAACTTTGGGGGAAGAAGCTGAAGGTTTGGGAAAAGAGTAAAGTTTGGACGAGGACTACCAATAGGGTATTTATAAGCAGAAGGGCAAACGGAACCCAGGCCGCATTGAGCAGTAATTTATAAAAATTTGGGGTCCAAGTGATTATTTTATTAGTTAACCCATGTCACCTCTCAACTTTCTGACATAGATGAAATCATGGCCCTAAAAAAGGCTATAACTGTCAGCTAGTGGAAAGACAGTAGACGTTATGGCTATCGATTTGACCTGAGGATCGAACGGTCAAAAGCACAAAGTATTTGAATCGTTGAAATTGAACGGGTGCGATAAAAAATGCTTGGTGTCTTCAAGCTAAAGCAGTCGACAACCAACATTCTTGGGGGGCAACTGTTAAGCTAAAAGTACGAGTACTGCGATTCTCGACATCATGGTGCAAAGGTGAGTTCTCGACAGAAAGAGTTATGGCGAAACCGGCAACTCAGCACATGGTGTCCCTCAAAGTCAAGTTAGTGAGAGCTATATCTCGACAAACTCAGCAGATGAAGAAATCTCGATCATCTTAACGGAAGAGGCAGTTACCGAGTAACGAGCAACTATAAGCACGTGCATATACCCACGATGCCACGAATAGCAACGATTACCCACGACTCAGGACCACCCACGTGGCAATAGAGTCACGTGCGCGAAGACCACCGGCTAAACGTGGGGTAAGGCGCCAAAATTCAAAACCCACGAAGCCATCATGCATTCAAGAAAAACCGCCAAGAACGTGGGAAGAAAGAAAACTATAAATAGAGGAAGCAGCAGCAGAAGAAGGGGTTCCCAACTCAAACTCTGAAAATTCACCAAAAAGCTCCAAATGTCCGCATCAATGAGACTCAAGGAGCAAAACGTGATGATGAAGGAGTATGTTGCAGAACCAACACTTTAGTTTTCTTGTATTTAAGCTTGTTAATTTCCAGTTCCTTTATGCATTTTCCTGTCGAGATCCTCATCTCTTGTAGCTTTTGTGTTATTTTGATGTATGTGATTTCTTTGTAATTGACCCGTGCTTAATGAAATTCAGTTCTGTTTAAACCAACTCGTTGTTGTCGAAAAAGCACTTACACACACACAACACTTTGGCAAAGCGTTTTCTCAAAAGGACCCTGAATCTAAACTTCCTTTAGTCGAACTAAGATGATATTTGTTTACCAAAAATCCATGTAAACAAGAGTGTTGTGAGATATAATTTAGATATTAATGTGTAAAGTGATTGTTATGAAGTTCGGAGGTGTTTCAGTGAAAAGTCTATGTATTGTAAAAAAAAATCGCAGTGTTATTTGGTTGTCTTGGACAACAGTCGTAGCTTTTCTCCAGTCTGGAAAATTTCCACATTAAATTCGTGTGTGATGATTAGGTTTTTGTTGAAATTTTTATGTCATTTTTTCCAACCTCAACAAGTCTCTCTCCGGTTGCACCTCTTGCTAGAGACTCCACCCTCAATTCTCTCCACTTAGACCATCCACAATGGATGGTTGAATGAGGTGTTTGATGTTGTTGAAAGTTGTTGAAGAGGTTTAATGGTTTGTTGAAATTGGTTGAAAGGGGAGAGAGAGTGTCAAATTGTTGAAAATGTTCAACATGTTTAAAGAGCCTGCGGTGTGCCACGTGGCGTGAGGCCAGTGGCCACCGCAGGCGCGTGTGCAACACGCACAGACAAGGTGCGTGACGCGCCTTGTCTGCAGGAGAGAGAAGACGGTTTTTTCTGCCCCTGCCACGTGGCAGCCTCTGGTTGGTCAGTCCGGATTTCGTTTTTCCTTATCTTTTGAACTCAATTATTTCATCAAAAAAAATATTTTCTGAAAAAAAAATTATACCAAAATTCATGATTTTTTTTTCTCTATAAATAGAGACTTGGTTCGTTTGATTTGGACACAGAAAAAAAACCAAGTTTTTTCACTCTCTTATTATCTCTCTCACCATCTTATTTATCTATCTATTAGCATTTGTATTGAAATGGATCCCAACAATCACCATTTCAACACCCAGAATTCTTCAAACAACCCATTTTACAACCAAAATCACAACCACTTTGAAGATCACATTCAAATTTGTTAAGTGTTTATTGTTTTAATTTAATTTAAATCGATAATTGTAATTTTATGTAATTATAAAAACAAAAATATAAAATTAAATAAAAATGTGAAATAAAAAAGTGGTGGGGTAGGGTGAGTGGTGGGGTAGGGTGTTGAGAGTTAAGTAAAACCATTGGAGTGTGTAATTGTTGAAAGTTTGTTGAATTGGAGAGAGAAGATGATGTGGAGTGTTGGGAAGAGAAAAAGTGGGGTAGAAAAGGGTTAAACAAAACATTTTTTGTTTAACCATTTTATATGGTCTTAGTTTTCCCTTCTGCTATGTTTGGTTGGAGGGAGAGGAAAGGAAAGGGAAGAAAAATGCGGAAATCGAGGAGTGAACTTGGACTAAGGTTCAGTCCAAGTTCACTCCTCGATTTCCGTGTTTTCCTTCCCTTTCCTTTCCTCTCCCTCCAACCAAACAAAGTTGCCTCGTGTTACAGTCTGACTCATCAATAAATTTATACTTTGTAGTAATTTTCCTATGTTTTATGACCCATAAATTGTACCTGTTTGTTACTGACAGATTGGTTATCTACTCGAAAATTATATATTATAAATTGATGTGAACTTACATTGAATAGCGATTGAACTTCCAAAATAGCATACAAATTGCATTCAAGAGGATTTAGAGCCCTTCAAAAAGCATCATCTTGGGGAGAAGTTAGCCCAATGTTGGCAACAGATTTACTCCACATACATTTACAGCTGAATCAAGTCTCAATTTTCAAGTAGTTTGACCAAGCATAAAAAATCTGTACAACCTTTAATTGAACACACTTCAAATAGCATCCATACAATCCAACCACAGAGAAAGATTAAATGCCAATATACAAATGCACCGAAAAACCAAAAATCAATAGCAAATTCCAATTGGAGACTCGACTCTAATAAAGTAAAGAATTTACTTTAGAGAAAGATCAAAAATCCACACTGCATTAGAACGAATACATATTAAACCATAGAGTTGTTTAAATATTTACAGTTGATTATTCAATATACTTAATTATGGAGCAAATGGAGTTGTGAAACTCGGCACCAACATCTCAATGAGCATTTCCTGAAACCCTTTTGTATGTATATCTCTCAGCAATCCAGAGATACACCACGAAGTTGAGCAAGCTCAGAATGGTCAAAAGCCAGTAAAAGTAGTCAGGATGACCCCTATTCATGTTATCTGGAATCCAACAAGACTTCCATTGCTTGTTGTGACTTTTGTTACGATAATACCAAGCAAAGTGCTCACATAATTTCCCAAGGCCTTAGTTGTGAGTGACAGAGCAGAACACAAACTTCTCATATCATCAGGCGCCTCACCATAGAAGAACTCCATCTGACCAATGTAAGTGAAAACCTCAGCAGCTCCTATAAGAAAATATTGAGGGATTTGCCAAAAGATTGAAAAGGGAATGGTCTCAAGATCATAGTAGTTGTTTTTCCTCACTATGTCGAGGCGAATAACCTCTAAATGCCGGCAACGATCATGGATATGATGGAGATGACGAGGCCAATGCCGATTCTTTGAAGTTGCGTGAGTCCTTGTTCATTGCCCGTGAACCTTCTCGCATAGGGGACGATGATGCGGTCGTACACTGGAGCCCAGAAGATGACACTGAGAGTGTCAAAGAGGGAGAGGGATGCTGATGGAATTTTGAAGTGAGGGCCAATGTGCTGGTCCATTGTGTTGCCTTGTAACACAAACATGGTGCCTATTTGACTGTATACAGTTGCAAAGGCAATCAGTGATGCCCAAACTGGGAGCAAGCGTATAAAAGACTTGAGCTCCTCAACTTGTGTTGCTGTGCAGAGTCTCCATGGGTTTGGCAGATCCTTCATGCTGTCAAAATAAAATGGAATGGATTGGAACTTAAGTCATCCAATTAAGAGATTGTGACATATACTTTTTAGATACTCTAACAATCAATATCATTCATTTGAATCAGAATAGCATATGAAGATTTCCTTTTCACCACTGATGTCTAAAAGTTAATGCAAACATGATTTTGATAACTCACTTTAATTTAGTAGTGTGTTCAAGTTTGCAAATCCCCTTGATGTTAGATTCGGCATCAGCTGTCTCATAAAGAAGAGACTCATTCTCCGGCACTTGGACTTTAGGTTTCCTTGATGCTGCAACTATAACTTGACAAATCCTGGTAAGGGGGCTTCCTCCAGGAAGTTGAAGTCTATACCATCGACTACCGATGAAGAAAAATATAATTGCAATGACCATTGCAACTGCAGGTACTCCAAAACCCCATCCCCAACCAACATTCATCTGAATCCAAACTAACACAGAGGAAGCGATAAGTGCGCCAATGTTGATTGAGAAGTAAAACCAATTGAAGAAAGAGCTCTTCTTTTTCCTCTCAGTTTCATCATTGTCATCAAATTGGTTAGCGCCAAAAGATGACACACATGGTTTGATACCACCAGCTCCAAGAGCAATCAAGTAGAGTGCTATAAAGCAAGCTGCAGTTTGTCCTGACGTTGGACTGCAACTATCAGCGTCACATGAAGGCTTTAGACCAGGAACAATAGCTGAAAATGTTAAAAGTGCCACTCCCTGCAAAGTAAACAAACAATCACAATTAACAGGGCTAATCCTCCTACAATTTTATCCTTTGATTTCTGAGAATCATGTTCTGAAACACAGTTCAGGTATAACTTCGATTGAAATTTCTAGAAAATTTCAAATGCAATAAATGAGAGAAAAGATAAAGTGAAGACTATAAGATGAAATGAAACTAGAGCCAAGATAATATACATGCTGATAGGGACAAATGTAATAGGACTGGGGAAATATGGAGGGTGTACACTAGAATAAACAAACAGAAAAGTTAGTAGTTAGGAGGGAAGTTAGACAGTTAACAGTGTGGTTAGGGAAAGCTGTTAGTCCAATTGTAGAAGGAATAGGTATCTTAGGGAAAATTAGTTTGTACCTAGCTTTTGCATGGTGCAAAGGAGATCCACTCCTTGAACAATATTGACCAATAAAATAGACCATACGTTATTTCGCCTTCTTTCTCAAAACTCATCACTTTGTGCTTAGTTTTTTGAAGTTCACCTCCTCTTCTTAAAATTGTATCCTCGTTGTTTTGTAGTTCGAAACAAACAATTATGAAAGGAAATCAATTGACAAGATGACTATAGGAAAAAAAAAAAAATGCACTGAAGCTTTGGATTATGATTGGGAGTAATACAATAAGTGAAGAGACAGACAAAATTAACAATGAAGAATTAAAAAAAGAAGGTTCTAGTGTCTAACAACTGGCCTGATCCTTGTTGACTAGGAACCTCATACATTAAAAAATGAACACAGATTGAAAAGAGTGCAGATTTGGCCAAACGACTACAGAAAAAAGAAGAAAAGTGCACTAAAGAAGAAAAGTGAACTGAAACTTTGGATTATGCTTGAGACTTGAGAGTAATACAATAAGTAAAGACAAAATTTACAATAAACAATTAAAATAAAGAAGGTTTTAGTGTCTAACAACTGGAGTGATCCTTGTTGACTAGGAAACATAGACATTAATATATGAACACAGATTGAGAAGAGTGCAGATTTTTTGCCCTCAACAAACAAGAAAGTTTTTCTTTTCAAATGAACTTACAATGACATAGATAGTTGTCCCAAGTATGAATCTGCTAAAAAGGCACCAAACAATGGTGTGAGGTAGCATGTCCCTGACCAGGTTGTGACATTTTTTGCAGCAGTTGCATTTCCTTGGTGGAAGCGTTCCTAGAGATAGTTCACTAGGTTTATACTCACGGCCGGCCCTTGGCCTGTGCAAGCAGGCCCACAGCCCAGGGCCTCCAAAAAGAAGGGGCCTCAAAAAAAATTCTCATTAAACTTTCCCCTAAAATAAAATTTAGTTATAATAATTAATGTTCAAGATGTTATTAATGACTTGAGCTAGTCTAGTGGTTAGTAATTGTGTATGTTACTTAGGTCGCGTTGCTTGACGGGTTGCAAGAGGTCAATTGCCAAACGAACCAACATAATGGTTCTGATGAAATTTCGAACGTTAAAATTATTAGGGGTCCATTTTTATTATTTTTCCCGAGCCTTCAAAATGTCTGGACCGGCCCTGTTCATACTGATGCGGTGATGCCATAGTATGCCAATCTTTTGCAACATTCATTTCCTGTCACAACATTTTGTTTAGCATTTTAGGGAGATCAAATTCTATTTATATAGGAATGTGTATGAAAGAATCGAATACCAAGAATAAAGTGGCATGCTCTCCAATTTTCAGTCTCTTTCTTGTTGGCAGGTTGTTTTTTGATGTTGATTGTTCCATCTTTTGTATACAAGTCATCTTCTTCTTCTTCTTCCGCGTCATCTATATTCTATAGTATACAAGTCATCAGCCATAGTATGCTTTGAGTTTTATCATGACGTAGGAATTGGAAAGGGAGGCTAGCTGATCAAAACAATATATTTGAGTAGTTAAACCCCAATCAGAAAGCCTAATAAACATGTAATGATATCACAAGCACAAAAAATACATGCCGAGAGTCAATGCCACAAAAAAATACACAAAAGAGAGAAAAAGGTCTAAAAACATATTAAAATTTCAACTAAAAGATAAGGTAAAAGAAAAAAAGAGGAAATAATTGTTAAAAAAGTTTGGCTTAATACATGAAATTGTAAAGGGAATCAATTCCAGGGTCTGAAAAATTTTCGCATCAAATTGGGTCCCTAAGAATTTTTTTTTAATTCAATTAAGGTCAAATGCTGCCAGACCTCAATTTTGTCCTAGTTATCAATTACACGTGGCATTTTTTAATTAAAAAAATATAAAACTTTATTTTTTAATTCCAACTCATTTATTTAAGCAGAAAAAAATTTAAAAACTTAATAAATCCCTAATTTAAATTAATTGTAAATTAATACTAATCTCTAATTAATCATCTCAGCTCTAATTAAGCAAAATATTCATAATTTATTTTCTTCTTCTTTTAAATGTTCATCTCCTTCTTCACGCAGCAAAAAACTATTCAACCCTAAATCCAAAACACGTTCTTCATCCTTCTCCTTCACCAAACCCTTCTACTTTCTTCATCTTTCTCCTTCACACAACAAAAAAGCAAATTACAAAAAGTGATAACTAGGAAGAAGTAACGCAACAACTACAGAAGAAAAAAGACAAGCAAGGAATTAGCAAAAACACATCTAACTAAGATTTAAACAAAGACGGAAGAGCCTAGAGCCTTCATAATGCATCATCAGCTTTCCTTGATTATAACAACCTATCCATTGCTCCAACCAACCGACAGCAACAGAGCAAGCCAAAGCACAGTCCTGAAAAAACCAGATAAACAAGCTGCAACAGTAGAAACTAAACAGCTAGTTTTCATAATTAATTCCTAATTATATTATCTCAGCCCCAATTAAGCCTTAATTAACTCATCTTAGCCCTAATTAACTCATCTCAGCTCCAATTAAGACCCAAACCCCAAACCCCACCTGCAAAAACCACCAACCCAGAATCAAACCAAAAGCATCACTAATTATTCATAAATTCTGATTGTCGAAGGAATGTTCATGGATGCGACGACGATGAAGCTTTGCTCTAGAGAGAGAAAGCGAACACGAGTAAGAGAGAGAAGGAGAAAGAGAAGAGGAGAAGGGTTTGGAACAATGGAATCGAAACCCAGAATCCATAATCTTACTCAGTGGTGGTGGAGATCGGAGGAGGAGGCGTTGATGTCGAGGTAGAAGCCAGCGACGGTGGTGGCGGGATCACTCTCCTTCCCTTCTTCCTTCTCTTCTGCGTTCTTCTTCCTTCTCTTGCAGCTTTTTCCCCTTCCAGATTAGGTTAGTTAGGTTTAGTTTTAAGGTTTAATTAGAATAGGTTTTATTTTTATTGAAATGAGATGGAATTAAAAATAAATAAATAACATTAGTTTCTAATTAAAGAAAAAAGATAAAAGCCACATAAATTAAGTTTTGGAATTTTTCAATTAAAAAAAAATTAAAATGCCGCGTGGAAAAGCTGAGTAGGCTACACTTCAGCATCAGACACACTTTGTCCTTAATTGAATTAAAAATTTTTCTTAGAGACCCAATTTGATGCGAAAAATTTTCAAGCCCTGGAATTGATTCCCTTTACAATTTCAGGGACCTTCTGATGTATTAAGCCAAAAAGTTTTGGTACATCTCACTTTTTCTATTTATTTCCACTCATTTTTCTTCTTTATCTCTCGGCATTCTCTATTACATTATATATCATATAACTTCTTCATATGTCATCTAATCGTAGGTGTAATTGATTTGTAAACATATCCATCCTTGTTCAAATCAATTTCAACCAGAAAAAGTTGTGGTAAACAAGACTCCATCAATAATGAATATTTGTTCCGGTCTAGAACTCCGGTCAGGGCTAAGCAATTAAACAACCAAAGTAGAATATGACAAAGTAGCAAAATGAGTAAAAAGTGTTGGATCCCCCACCGCTTGGGCGGTGTCCTCTTTATATATTATGAGGTTTTGACCCGTTTGGGTCATGGGTCGCCTGACCCAATAGTACAAATTCGGTAAGCCCACGAGATTACAAAAAGTCATTAGCCCAATAACAGTACACAAGCCCACAAGACACCTAATCTTAAAATCCCTTTTAAGGTGCAGCGTGTCTTTTAAGTAAGCCCAAAATACAATACTCAGCGCCCCTTAACATATAAAGCTAACAACATTAAACTTAGATAACTGTTACATGCAAAAGATGACACATAATAAACGACATAAACTTCGCCCTTGTAACAAGCAAAGGAAGCCTCGCCTTTTTCAATAAGCAAAAGAAGCTTCGCCCTTGTCGATTATCGCAGTTACTTCACCTGCTCTCTTTTTCAAAACTCTGACTGAGATCTTTTCCCGTCACTTCACTATCATATTCCTGTCAGAATTACAAACAAGATATGCAAATATTTTGAAACTTGAAACTATCAACTACACCTCATGATGAAACGGCGCCTGACAATTCCCCAAAACCCATATCCACTCAGCATTTAATTCCCACTGACATTTCTTTATCAAACAGCACAAAAGTAATAATTATTTAACTTAAACTCTACACACCCATTCATCTCTAGAAAACGTTTCGTAGGTAAAAATTGATGGACCATCAAGAGACACGTCTTGGAACTTACAACCTCTATTATAGGGTGAATCGACGCGCCTGCTCTTCACCACGCTATAAAGCTTGACCCTAAAAACCTTTTTCTTACCATCCTCTACTCTTCTTATTCCCCAGTAATTTTCTCTATACCTCCAAAGAACATTCGCTGCCTTGCCTCAAGTGCTTGAAGAATTTCTGGGAATTTCACCAGAAACACTTCCCATCTCCTTCCAGATCTTGTCATCTCTCTTCCTGGTAATCTCTTCTTCCCCTCAACTTTTATTCATCTTTTCTATTTTTCTCTATTTTTCATATCCTGTCTACTCCCGTTTCTCTTAAGCCCTTCCTCTGTTTAAACTTAAAATCACCCTATCACTTTCTGAAGATAAATAATTTTCCCCAAAACTTAGAACTTGTTTACCCAACCTACTTCACCACTTACTCATAGAAAACACCTACCTGACAAACCCCATTTCCTCTTAATTTTCAGGAAACCTTGCTCTAAAAAATGGTTGCAAAAAATCCTCGTAAATCACCTAAGAAACGTAAAGAGCCTCCAGCCGCTGACTCCTTATGGATCTCGCGGACAATTGCTACTAGATACAGCGACTTCCGCACTATCCCCAAAGTGATGGATTTGATAACCAAATATAATTTTAGGGCTGATGGTAATGACGCACATTTAGATATAGTTGCCTGCACCCCTGACGAACCCTGTTGTTTCGGTAAACCTGACCCGAATGGTAAAAATCACACTTACTTCTTTAAAACTATGTTCCAAGACCTTGAATACAAACTTCCCCTTCCTGACTTTACCTGCTCCAGCCTAACCTTAATGAACATCGCCCCTACCCAACTTTCCGCTAATGGTTGGGCTTACCTTCGCGCCTTTGAATTATTATGCATCTGCCTAGGCATAATACCAACCTGCAAAAAGTTTTTCTCCTTTTTTGAAACTACTGGAATGAAGGTGAAGGGCGAATATATTTCCTTGTCCTCTGCCAGGGGACGCTGAGTATTTACCCTCTTTAGAAGCAACTTTAAACACTGGAAGGCCAAGTTTTTCAAACTAAAAGAATCCGAACAAAGTAGAGATGTTTTCTACTTTGACGATGGAACCCCACGATTCCCCTTCTATTGGACTGATAAGCCCTAACTTATCCACAAAGTTCCCGAATCCTCTCTCAGCCCTGATGAAAAATATGAAGTTGATTTCTTGTCCACGATTCACTTGAACCTTTATGATTTCTATGAAGCATTCAAGAAAAGAAACTTAGCCCATTTTGTTGGTAAGAACATTTCTTCTTAACTTGATTCGCCCAAAAATTTATGCAAAATCCTAACTGTAATTTTCTTCTTTTGCATTTTTCAGCGAAGATGTCTCGCCTTTCCGAAGATGACATTCTCCGCTTTCGCCACGAGCAACAGGCGTTGAAGAAGAAGCAATCCCCTGCTAAGTCCCTGACCGAACCTGAAGGGAGTCACTCTGAGACTGAGAAGAATCCAGCCCAGAAAAGAAGAAAAAGAAATCAGAATTCTGAGAAGTCCGCCGAGAAAATCACCATACAAACTTCACTGGAAAAATTCGCCGCCAAAGGGGCGAATCAGTATGGTTCTTCCAGCGCTCCACCGCCCTCGTGGAAGTACGAACTGAAAGAGTTTGAGGATATGACTTCTGAGGAAGTCACCTCCTTATGGGATTCCCGAATCAACTTCAACTCCCTTGTGGAAACAAACCTTGTGTTTGAAGCTGATAAGGAAAAGATAAGAAAAATTGGGCTTCAGGAGGCCTATCAAGCTGTCATGACTAAGAGCTTGGAAATTGCTGCTATTTCCAAAATGATAGAAATTGAGTCCAACAGCTTTGATGGGCTTTCTAGCGCTAAGAAACTTGAAGATAAAGAAAAAGAGAATGAAAAACTGAAGTCCACCATGAAGTTGTTAGAAAAATCTAACAAGGCCAACGAGAAGAAAGCCGCAGATCTGGCTTTAGAACTTGAAAAATTGAAAAAGACTCTGGAAGAAGATGAAGCCTTACTAAATGCGAAAGAAGAAGAAACACAAAAAATGAAGGAAGAGGCGAACTCCTTGGCCTCAGAAAAACAAACTTTGAACAAGACTGTTGATGACCTCACTGCCGAAACGGCCTCTCTGAAAACCTCAATTCTGTCCCAACTTGAAACTGGCTTCAACAAAGGCAAAGAACAAATCTTGTTCCTCAATCCCGACATGCCTATCAAGACTGAAGGCATTGATCCTTATGCTAGGATTGTTGAAGGAAAATTAGTCACGCCCAACTTTGATGAAGAAGAAGAAGAAGAACAGGAAGAAGAAGAAGAAGAAGACAAGGACAACAACAACAACAACAACAAAGAGGGCGAAGGGGAAAGCAATTGACCCCTTCTTGAGAAAAGTTGAAATGTTGTCTTGTTCCCGTTGGTCTTATACCAAATGGTTGACTTAGTTTCTTGCTTTCTTACTTCTTGCATCTCCCGCTTTAATTTAAATGTAACGCCCCCCTTTAATATTAATGCAACAAAGTTTGAGTTTAAAATCTAAGTGTCATCCCTACACTATACTTTAATATCACCTCTCTTCATCTAAAATCTTCCCATTCCTTCTTAAAAGGCAATAACTCAATTACTAATTTAAAGGTTATTGTGTTCTCTAAACTTAAAGTACTGCACCAATAGTATGAGAATATGAAAATAATTTACTGCGAAAATACCTTTCGTCTGGATTCGTTTATCCGCAAAGAGTTGGTCTTAACCATCTGTCTACTTTATAAAAAGGCATTAACGAATTCTTCCAAACTCGAAGCCCTGGGCTTATCAAAATTTTCTATTTCAAGAAAAATTGATTTTTCTTTAACAACTATTCTTTGAATTCATAAGGCCTTTGCAATTTTGAATTGAATAAAAAATAAAGGGATCAGAAGCGCAATTTGTTCTGATACAGAAATTTGCTCGCTTGGAGACTTTGTGCTTAAGTTGGACAAGCTTAATCCAAGTTAAGGCTTTGCTTATGAATTCGTGGCCAAACGCTCTAGTTTTAAGAGACTTACTCTTTCTCAATTGTCTGGAATCGCCCAATTGATAGACCTAAGTTGACAAGTAACTTAAATGCTAACAAAGCACTCAAGGAATTTTTAAAGGTTATGCCTCGGTAAAAACTCTCCCGCCCGGGGTAGAGAAAAGAGTGCATACCTGTTTTTTCATTAAAATTTAACATCATGCCTCGTTAAAAACTCTCCCTAATGGGTAGAGAAAAGAGTGCATGCTACTGAGTCTTACTAAACAACCACATAGTCTTGGCACTTAAACAGATACATGAACCACCAAACAAATAAACACGACGTAGTCTTTGAACAAAATAAAACACGCTGAAACGAAAGAAAACAGAACACGACTTTAACTGTAGTAATAGCGCAAGTGTTGCGCGTTCCATGCTCTTGGAACCCTGCGCCCGGATAACTCCTCCAAGTGGTAAGCCCCTTGTCCCAAATCTCGCAGAATTCTATATGGACCTTCCCAGTTAGGTGTTAACTTCGAATCAGCTGGACTCTTTGTCTTTCTGCGTAATACCAAATCGCCCACTTTCATTCTCCTAGGCACCACTCGAGTGTTATAACGCCTTTCCGACCTTTGTTTGACTGCAACCTCCCTTAAACGAACTTATGCTTTTACCTCATCTGCCAAGTTCAAATCCACTAGAACATTATCTCGATTCTGATTTTCCTCATATGTAGCCACTCGAAAAGTCATGTCTTGTATCTCTACTGGAATCATCGCATCAACTCCGTAAGTAAGCTTGAAAGGTGTTTCTCCAGTAGTGGATTGGGGTGTTGTGTTGTAAGCCCAAACCACTGTGATCAATTCATCAGCCCACAATCCCTTTGCTTCGCCCAATCTCTTCTTCACGCCATTCAAAATCATCTTGTTTGCTGCTTCCACCTGCCCATTAGATTGTGGGTGTTCCACTGAGGCGAACCTGTTCTCAATCCCCATCTCTGCACAAAAATCTCTGACCTTCCTGCTTGTAAACTGTGTTCCATTATCAGAAACAATGGTTGCTGGCACTCCAAATCTGCATATTATCTTCCTCCAATAAAATTTCTTAACCTTTTCAGCTGTGATCTTTGCCATTGACTCTGCTTCAATCCATTTCGTGAAATAATCCACTGCCACTAGAACAAACTTGACCTGTGCCCCCGCTGGAGTGAATGGACCCAAAATATCTACGCCCCACATCGCAAATGGTCACGAAGAACTCATTGAACTTAAGACTTCGGGAGGCGCCTTATGAAGATCAGCAAAAACTTGACACTTTTCACATTTCTTAACATATTCCATACAATCGCCCTTTAAAGTTGGCCAATAAAATCCTGCCCTCAACACCTTCGAAGCCAAAGATCTTCCCCCTATATGACTGGCGCAGACTTCCTCATGTACCTCAAACATAATTCTTTCTGCATCCTCTTTACTAACACATCTTAACAATGGAACTCCAACGCCCCTTTTGTAAAGTTGTCCACCCATCATTGTGTAGCGACTCGCCTCTCGAATCTGATCCTTCGAAAATAGAGCCAACTCTGATCCATCCGCTTCCAGACACATTCGAATTCTATCCATCCAATCTAGAGTTGCTCCGCCCGTTGCCATCACAACATCATCCTCCTTCGCACTTGGACCCTTCAAAGTCTCTTGAATCACAGACTTGTTGTTACCTGGTTTCTTTGTGCTTGCTAGTTTGGATAATATGTTAGCCCTTGTATTTTCCTCTCTTGGAACATGATTTACCTGAAACTTGTCCATCTGCTTCAACAATTCTTGAACCTTCACCAAATACTTAGCCAACTGAACATCCTTCGCCTGATAATTTCCCTTTATCTGATTTGCCACAAGCTGAGAATCAGTTTTTATAACGATACAGCGTACATTCATCTCCAAAGCAAGCCTCACCCCTGCTATTATTGCTTCATATTCCACTTGATTGTTGCTCGCCTTGAAATCAAACTTGAGAGATTGCTCAATAATTACTCCGCCTGGTCCCTCCAAAACTATACCAGCTCCACTTTCTTTTAAATTTGACGAACCATCAACAGAAAAAAACCATTCCACCTCTTCTGATATTCTTTCTTCTGGATACATTTCATTTACAAAATCTATTAAACCTTGTGCCTTTATTTGTCCCTTCTTCTCAAAAACTATACCAAATTCTGACAACTCGACAGCCCAAGAAACCATACGCCCTGCTAAATCAGGCTTTTGAAGTACTTGGCGTAGGGGAAAGTCAGTTTTGACTTTGATTTGAAAACCTTGAAAATAATGCCTCAACTTTCGGGCGGTGATAATCAAGGCTAGTGCAGCTTTTTCTATTTTTTGATATCTTGCCTCAGCCCCTTGTAAAGCATGGCTCACAAAATATATAATTCTCAACTCCTCTATACATTCTTGCAATAAGACAGAACTCACAGCATTATCTGATATGGAAATGAAAATTGACAACGGAATACCTGGAATTGGTTTTGACAATATAGGAGGCTTAGCTAGATGCTCCTTTAGAGTTTGGAAAGCCTGCTCGCACTCATCTTTCCATTGAAAAGCTTTGTTCTTCCTCAAACACTGAAAGAATGGAGCCGCCTTACTCCCTGAGCATGGTAAAAATCGTGACAAAGCCGCAATTCTTCCTGTTAACTTCTGTACTTCTTTCACTGATGTTGGGCTCTGCATTTCTAGAATCGCTTTGCACTTATCGAGATTAACTTCAATTCCTCTTCGAGTAATCATAAAGCCCAAAAACTTTCCACTCTGAATTCCAAAAGAGCATTTTTCCGGATTCAAACGCATGTTATGCTTCCTGATTTCTCCAAAAGCCTCAGCCAAATCCATACAATGACCACCCATTTCCTCTGATTTGACCACCATATCATCCACATATATTTCCATGTTACGCCCTACTTGCTTTTCAAAGACTCTGTCCATCAATCGCTGATAAGTTGCTCCTGCGTTCTTAAGCCCAAACGGCATGGTTTGATAGCAATAATTTGCCTGGTTTGTCATAAATGTTGTTTTCTCTTCATCTGGCGCATACATTCGAATTTGATGATAGCCCGAATACGCATCCATCAAACTCAACATTCCAAATTCCGAAGCCCGATCCACCAACTTATCTATGTTTGGCAGTGGATATGAATCATTTGGACAATGCTTGTTTAAATCCGTATAATCTGTGCACATTCGCCATTTTCCATTACTCTTCTTGACCATAACAACATTAGCCAACCAAGTAGGATACTTCACTTCCCTTATAAAACCTGCATCAATTAACTTGTGAGTTTCTGTCTTCACTGCCAGTGCTTTCTCTTCGCCCATTTTACGCTTCAACTGAGCAATTGGCTTCACACCAGGATTCAATGCCAATTTGTGGCAAATGAACTCTGGATCAATCCCTGGAAGATCTCGTGCACTCCAAGCAAATAAGTCCATGTTCTCAGCTAACAATTGCACCAGTCTGCTTTCCTGAATTGGAGTTAAGTTCACCCCAACTTTCAAAGTCCTTTCGCCCACTTTCACTGTCTTTGTTTCCTCTTCTGGAGTCATCTTGAAATCAGAAAAGCCATCTCTCGGGTCCAGACTAACCTCATCTTGATCAACATCAACCCCAAAAAATCTATGTCCCTCCTTCACTACTCTTTTCCCCATGTGACCATACTGCTTGAAACTGTCGGAATAGCATCTCCTAGCAACCACTTAATCGGACTTCAAAGTTCCAACTCCGCCCTTGTCCAATGGATACTTAACTGTTAAATGTCTTGTTGAAATAATCGCCCCAAGTTTGTTGAGCGATGGTCTTCCAATAAGCACATTATACGGCGATGTACACTGTACCACAAGAAACTTAATGGCAAAGGCTTTCTCATTTTTACCTTCACCAAACACGGTATTCAGCTCCACATACCCTCTAACAAATACTTTCTCACCTGAGAAACCAACTAGTGCCCCATCATATGGTAATAAATCAGTTTCTGTAAGCCCTAACTTTTCAAATGCATCACCATATATCAAATCTGCAGAACTCCCTTGATCCAACAGTACCCTCTCAATTTCATAATCAGCAACTTTTAACATCACCACAATGGGATCATCTTCATGAGGCTGAACTCCCTCAAAATCTCTAACAGTAAATGTAATATCGGGCTGATTGATTCCCCAGTTTCCCCAATCATTTGCGTAGACAGCATTAATGGAATGAACATACCTTTTTCTTGAAGAATTAGTCATACCTCCTCCTCGAAATCCTCCAAATATAGAATGAATACGCCCTTTAGTTTCACCTCTAGCTTGCTTCTTTGGTTCAGACTCTTCAATCTCCTTTCCTGTGTCATCACGCTTCGTTGAGGTTTCAGCTCCCTCTGACTCCTTTCGCCCATCCAGTTGACGCATGTAACCTGCCTTTATCAAAGCCTCAATTTCTTTCTTTAAGGTAAAGCAATCGTCTGTATTGTGTCCCGCGATTCGGTGGTACTCACACCATTTACTTCTGTCTACGTTGCCTGGTGGGCGTTTCGGTTGTTTAGGAAAACGAATCGTGTTAGCCTCCAAACACATGTGCAATGCTTCCGTTAAATTAACCGCAAGTGGGGTCGACCTGTCTTGTTGGTTTCTGGTCCACGTCATCGATTGTCCATAACCACGATTTCCATAGGGCTGAGCACGATTTCGAAAATTAGAGCGGTTATCGAAACGACTTGAATTATTGTAACTTCTCTCTCCTTTTGTAATTGCTCCGCCCGAACGCTGATCGTTTACCGCCGCCTTTTTCG
This sequence comes from Lotus japonicus, assembly GCF_012489685.1. Classification (NCBI taxonomy): domain Eukaryota; kingdom Viridiplantae; phylum Streptophyta; class Magnoliopsida; order Fabales; family Fabaceae; genus Lotus; species Lotus japonicus. Next base: position 31,846,295 of record NC_080043.1, on the reverse strand, counting down.
AATCTGACTGTTGTTGTTGGCCAGTAACCGCTGCACTCTTGCGGTTTCTCTTTATGCGATCACTTTGCTCCTCCCGAATGAAACCTTGCACCTTGCTTCGCAACTCCGCCATTGTCTCCACGGGCTTACGACTCAAACTACTGTTTAAACTTCCTGATTGAAGGCCCAATTCAAAAGCTGCAATACAGATTTCAGACATTTTATCCTCCAAATGCACTGACAGTTGATTGAAACGCCCCATAAAGGATTGAAGGCTTTCATTATGCCTCTGTTGAAAATTAAACAAAGCTGCTGGAGTCACTTTCTGGGCGCGACTAGTTGAAAATTGGGACAGAAATTTTGCCGATAAATCCATGAACCCTGCAATTGAACGCGGTGGGAGCGTTGTAAACCAAGTCATGGCTGACTTCTTAAGTGTTTAAGGAAGCATTTTACACTTCAGAGCATCTGAAGTGCCCACAATAACCATTTTGGTGTTGAAATACACCAAATGATCCTTGGGGTCAGAATCTCCATAATAAGAATCAAGGACCAAAGTCTTCAAGTTATCTGGAACGGTTGAGTTTGCAATGTCTTCTGTGAACGGTTGAAAATCTACCACCATCTCTGCCATTCTACGATCGCCCTCATGCAAGCCCCGATCTTGATTAATTTCAGCAAGTTGAGTTTGCAGTTGTTGATTGTGTTGACGAAGATCAGTTAGATCAGCCATGATCTGTTGCAAAATGTCAGGCGGAACATTTTCATGGTTAACATGATTGTCCCTTCCGTTTGCTCCAGATCGATTCACCATTTTTAGTGAGTTTGAAGCCTAGGATTGAATTCCTCGGCCCCACGGTGGGCGCCAATGTTCCGGTCTAGAACTCCGGTCAGGGCTAAGCAATTAAACAACCAAAGTAGAATATGACAAATTTGTAAAATGAGTAAAAAGTGTTTGATCCCCCACCGCTTGGGCGGTGTCCTCTTTATATATTATGAGGTTTTGACCCATTTGGATCATAGGTCGCCTGATCCAATAGTACAAATTCGGTAAGCCCACGAGATTAAAAAAGTCATTAAGCCCAATAACAATACAATATCTATACCAAAAATACAAAGGAAAATGTAACAAAGAAAATTGTCAACTGAAACGCAAGAACGACCCGAGCATGCCACGTGTACTATTTTTATTTGTACCGTTATCCACCATCTTCTTCTTGTTCTTCTTCGCCTCAAACTCAGAGTTTTCCCTTCTCTCTGTTCACTTTACAATGGAGGAAAACATCTTTTCTTCTATCTCACAAATGTGACTTTGGAATATGAGTCAACCCAAGAAAAAGCCATATAAGTCCACAACAGCGCCAAATGAACCGAGGCTAGCATGCCACGTATCAAATAGCACTCACAAAATCCACGTATTTTCTGTTAAAATTCAAATTCAAAATACAGATATTGTTTTTTTTTAATCTCCACATGTTTGCCACCTCATCGCCGTCTTCGACTCTTCCCCTCTCTTACTCTCCTTTCTCCGAGTCACAAACTCACTTGTACGAACTCCGATTCCCCCGACTCCGAGTTGACTCCGCCGTCTCCGGTGTGAGGAAGAGTGTCAGTATGAATAACCTCTCACAGTACGAGCATCCTCAAGACGCCAACAATAACAACAGCCACAAAGATGTCCTCTCCCACGACGATGCCGGTCCTCCCAACTCCGGCAAGCCCCTTGACCGTGAGCGCAAGCGAGGTTTGATTAATCTCATGGATTTTCATGCTTTTGTACGTTTTCAATCTAGATGAAGTGTGTGTTATGGTTTTGGTGGATGATTGAATCGATTCATTGGATGTTGTTCAGGGGTACCGTGGACGGAGGCAGAGCACAACCTGTTCTTGGTGGGATTGCAGCAAGTTGAGAAAGGCGATTGGAGGGAAGTTTCTAGGAACTACGTCAAAACGCGAACTCCAACGCAGGTTGCAAGTCATGCTCAGAAGTACTTTATCCGGCAAAGTAACCCCAATCGCCGTCGCCGTAGATCCAGCCTCTTTGACATCATCAACGACACGGTAATTTCAACATCATATCCTCTATCTTGTTAATTTTATTCCATTTTTTCACCTTGTTTCAATTAATTTATCCAGCAATCTCTGTATAGAAAAACCGAGAATGCTTTTGAGTCTGAATTATTGTTCAATTAGTTTTATTCCTAATCAAACTGAGCAGTATGTTTACGGTCTTCTGTTACGGATATTGCATATTAGCTCGGCATCGACAAGCTCGATACCGAAGCTGAGGGACAACTGTTACGGGATTTCGAACAAATTAGACGTCTCGGCTCAATTAGAAAGTTTAGGTTGCCGAGATACTGAACAGGGACGAGCAAGTTCACCGATCGACATCACTCAGACAAAACTCTTATAGGAATATTTCCCACGCCGTCAGAGTTTCCGAGCAGGGGCAAATGAAATAAAAATTTCATTCCAGTGTTTGGGTATTTTATGACGGAGCGGAACAAAGTTACCACTCCATTGTTTGGATAGTGAATGGAGCAGAATGAGTTATAACTTTTTATTCCTATATTACCCTTGTTTTAAAACAAGAGAGTATCATAATATACTTGACATTTAAATGTAAAAAACAAGACATGCTAAAAAGCAATTGAAGAAAAAAACAATAGGAGGGAACTAAAATGAAGAGATTCAATGGAATGGGATGGTATCTATCTCACTCATTTCCATCCCATCTCATCCTTCATTAACTTACCAAACAACAGAACATAAAAATATTTTGTCTCATCCCATACCCCACTCCCTACGAATCCAAACATAGCCTAAGTTAGAGCACCGCTTTTAAAGGGAAAAAAATGCTAAAGGAAGCATGGTGAATATTATGAGTCAGTTGGTAGTAACATTTGCTTTCGTAATTAATTGATTAATAATCATAAGAACTTCGAAATTTGTTGTGAATTGAAAAAAAAATGCTAGTCTCAAACCTCATTTTTACGTCAATAGCATAAATTCTTTTTGGTTAACACTGCGCCCTTTGATATTTTATTTTTCAATTTTAGGAAAAGATCTACGATGTGTTTTTGAGTTTTCGAGGAGAAGACAGTCGCGCAAAGTTCATTTCACATCTATATACCTCTCTTCAAAATGCTGGGATTTATGTTTTCAGAGACGATGATGAGATTAAACGGGGAGATATCGTCTCAGACTCACTAATGGATGCTATCAGCAAATCTAGAATTTCTATAGTGGTTTTGTCAAAACATTATGCTAATTCAAAATGGTGTATGCTAGAGCTGCTTGACATAATGAAACATCGCAGAACCACAGGGCTGGTGGTTGTTCCGGTGTTCTATGAGGTAGATCCGTCAGATGTGCGTCATCAGACAGGTCAGTTTGGAAAAGCTTTTGAAGATCTTATAACAACAATCTCAGTGGATGAACAAGACAGTGTGAGGAATTGGAGGACAGCACTTCTTGAAGTTGGTGGCGTAGCAGGTGTTGTCATCATAAATTCCAGGTACTTTAATTTTAATTTAGAATCTGTGTACTTAGTGTGGGAAAATTTACACATACTGCCTGTAGATTTAAAATGAATAAATAAAATTTGATATATAAATATCAAAGTATAATTTTGAAATTTAGAATACAAATATAATCTATTACTAGTTTGACGAGAGATGCTTTCTTCTGGTGGTATTTCTGGAAAAGAAGCAACCAGAATGCAAAATGGTGGGATTTTGTGAAGGCTTTACAGAAGAAATTCCAACCATAAATGGATCCTGACACACCAGTATATGTTCATGATTCTGGAGAGGACGAAAGCCGAAGGAAAAATGAAGTCTTGGAAATACAAGAGAAGGTCATCGAGTAGAATAAAAAGCAGAGATGACAGAGACCACAGTAGTGGCGGAGAAATGCTTAACCTTTGAGATGCAAAGACCTAATCTAGAAGCAGAGGTTGTAAGAAGAGGTGATGGGGTGAGTCTTGGATCCCGGTGGGGAAAGCATCGGAAGATCCATCAACAACCAAAGACGATGAAGAGACGCAAGTCTCTGAATAAAGAAGGGCAGCCAAGACAGAGGAATGGTATGTGGGTTAAATTTCTTTCAAGGATCAAGCATCTTCTACCACAGGCACTGAACAGACTGCAACACTTTCCATGTTAAGTGTTAGAGTCTAATCATTCCCTAATTACATTCTATACTTATTTGTCCCTTATTGCGTCGCCTTCTTGATCTTTTGACCCTAATCATGGGCGCTGTTGTAGGCCTTCCTTTGTTGCCTCTCGACTGGTCTACCCTCGTCATGCTTCATAATGATCAACGCTTGTTAAGGAAAAGGACCGCTCCTCATGGATGATCTGTCTCCCTCCTCAACGTGGAGTTATCAGCTGACATTGAAGCTTAGCCTTCTTTCCACACTAGTACCTCAGATGAGCCAAATATGACCAACCAGTCCTGGGATAATTCTTAACTAGTTAATAGGTGCATACTTGGGTACTGCTAAAAAATGTTTAATTTTCTTAAATAAATTTTACTATATATGTGCGCGCGTGCAGGTGCATTTGTGTTCTCAGTTAATTATCCTCTTCTTTTGATATCACCACAGTTCGTAAAATGGTAATTTATTTGTTTGCGCGTACTTATTCTAGGCTCATATTTTACAGAAATGAAAGTGAGGATATCATGAAAGTTGTGGAAGATGTTGCTGATTTGCTAGGCAAGACAGACTTATTTGTTGCTGAGCACCCAGTGGGGGTAGAAGCTCGCATTCAAGATGTCATTCAACTATTGAAAAGCCAACAATCCAAAGATCCTCTACTACTTGGGATATGGGGGATGGGAGGATTGGGTAAAACAACCATTGCCAAAGGCGTGTATAATAAAATTCGTCGTGATTTTGAGGCCAAGAGCTTCCTCCTAAATGTTAGGGAAGTTTGCGAACAAAATGATGGCTTAGTTACTTTACAACAGAAGCTTCTTTCTGATATCTACAAAACAACCAAGATAAAGATAGATAATGTTGAATCAGGAAGAGTGGAATTGAAGAGAAGACTTAGCCAAAAGAAAATATTTCTTGTGCTCGACGATGTCAATAAATTGGACCAACTAAGTGCGTTGTGTGGAAGTCGTGAATGGTTTGGCCAAGGAAGTAGAATTATCATCACAACAAGAGATGTAAATATTGTTAAAAAGGAATTTGGAGTTGAAATTGTATATAGAATAAAAGAAATGAACGACAAGGAATCTCTTGAGCTGTTTAGTTGGCATGCATTTAAGCAACCAAGTCCTGAAGATGGTTTTGCTGATCTTTCTAGCGATGTAGTTAAATACTGCGGGGGGTTGCCGCTAGCTCTTCAAGTAATTGGGTCCTTTTTGTTGACTAGGAGGAGGATAAAAGAGTGGAAGAGTGTACTGGAGAAACTAAAAATGATTCCCAATAATGAAGTGATGGAGAAGCTTAGAATAAGTTTTGATGGTTTAAGTGATGATGATATTAAAGAAATATTCCTTGATATAGCTTTCTTCTTTATTGGGATGGACCAAAATGATGTGATTGAGATATTAAATGACTGTGGGAATTTTGCAGAAATTGGAATAAGTGTCCTCGTACAACAATGCCTTGTAACTATTGATAGGAAGAACAGGATCGGAATGCATGATTTACTACGAGACATGGGAAGAGAAATTGTCCGCAAGAGATCAGCAGAAGGGGGCAAGGAGCCTAGTAGATTATGGCATTTTGAGGATGTGCGGCGTGTATTATCAAAATATGCTGTAAGAACTTATTGCATTTATGGTTTTTGTTTCTAATCTATCTAAAGTCAGATTGCTAAGTAAATCCAGTTTTTACCAACATTCAGTTGCTTGTCTTGTTTATCTCAATAATTAGGAAAATGGTGTTCTTGTGAATCTTTTTGTGCTGCATGGTTCCCAGTAACAGATTATGGGCTTCAAACCGTACAGTTGTATTCAGTTACTCTAGTAGATTTGTAACGACCATTTACCTATGATATGTGATTCATTTTTTCTGTTGATTTTGTTTCACAGAGAGCAGTGGATGTTCAGGGACTGACCTTGAAGTCTCCAGAAAAGGATACAACTTATAATTTGGATGCTAAAGCTTTCGAGAAGATGGATAAACTTAGATTGCTTCAACTTGCTGGCACACAACTTGATGGAGATTATAAGTATCTTTCAAGAGATCTCAGATGGCTTTGCTGGCATAGATTTCCTTTAAAATATACACCAGCAGACTTTCATCAACAAAGTTTAGTTGCCATTGACTTCAAATATTCCAATCTGGTACAAGTTTGGAAGAAGTCCCAGGTACAATTTATAATTCTTTTTTATATTCTTTAAAAGATAGAGTATGAATACTAATAGTGCATATTGATGCAACAAATCTTAGTGTCCTGTGTAATACTTCGACTTTATTAACTACGCTATAAACAAATGTTATGCGATGATTTGGAAATTTGATAGGCTTGTTGGAAACTGGGGTTCTAGGCCAAAATTATGATTATGTTTTCACAGTCATTGATTTTAAATATCTATCTTTGAAATAGTTTCATAAATATTAAGATGAAACCTGTCATTCAAAATTTCGAATGTACAGACCATCATTTTTATTCCTAAAAGATATTATTTAGTATTAAGATGAATAACATCATTTTCATCCTGGAAACGAAAACTGTTCTTGATGTTAAATATGGTCTACACTGATAGTTTCTTTTCTTGGGGGGATAACAATTATATCTGTATTAATTGCAGTGACTAAAATGAGAAATACACATATCTTATATGCACATTTTAAACCGCCGACGTTTTGAATGATGTTTTTTTTTTCTTCATATATTTTTCTGTGCTGCTTTCTCTAACATACGTTTCAAATTTCTTTCTGCCAGATGCTGAGGAAGCTGAAATTTCTCAATCTCAGTCATTCTCCTAACTTGAGACAAACTCCAGACTTTTCAAACTTACCAAATCTTGAAAAGTTAGTACTAAAAGATTGTACCAGTTTGTCTTCAATTTCTCCTTCTATTGGAAATCTCAATGAACTGCTTCTTATAAATTTGAAAAACTGTACAAGCCTTCGTCAACTTCCAAGAAGCATCTATAAGTTGAAGTCATTAAAAACCCTCATTTTGTCTGGGTGTTCAAAAATTGACAAGTTGGAAGAGGATATGGAACAAATGGTATCTTTAACCACCCTGGTTGCAGATAACACTGCTATAATAAGAGTTCCATTTGCTGTAGTGAGATTAAAAAGCATTGGATATATTTCTTTGTGCGGCTATGAAGGATTCTCACGTGATGTATTTCCTTCAATTATACAGTCTTGGATGTCTCCAGCTAATAATACTTTATCCCAATTTGAAACATCTGTTGTGGGCATGTCATGTGTTGATCTCTTGGATGAACAGAAAAGCAGTTTCTATGGTCTATTATATGCTCTAAAAGGTCTTGAGAAGCTTCAACGCCTTTGGGTGAAATGTGACTCAGAAGTTCAGCTGAATCAAAGTGTAGAAAGAATTTTGGATACACTAAAATACACAAATTGTGCCGAATTAGAAGATACCCCAAGCACATCTCAAGTCTCAAACAATAATTCTTCTTTCATTGATTGTCCAAGTCATGTTCGCATTTCAGCCTCAAACAATGCCTTGACGTCTCTTTTGATACAAATGGGAATGAACTGCAACCTCACCAATATTCTGAAAGAAATCATTTTACAGGTTAACTCTCCTTTTTACACACACTACCATTGCCTTATAATGTGCTTTTAAATTTAGACATACATATGAGTTTATGCTTTATACATATTAAGTATATGGAATTAGAGATAAAAAAAACTAACCTAGCTCCCATTTGAATAGAGTTTGTTAACCCCATTTTTCACTCCCAATTTTTGGGGTAAGTATATTTTTAGACCCAAAAATTCTTAAATCGTTCATTTCAGTTCATCATTTTTTTAAAAACCCGACTTTAGTTCCTCATTTTTATTTTGAAATAGATTCACCTTAGTCATAACACATGTTTTGATATTCAATTTTCCTAATAATCTTATATGGAAAATATGTATCTGGTAATTAATTTAAATAAGTTATAGTATCAATGTGTTAAATAATTTAAATTTATATATGCATGTTCACTGTACAGAAAATGTCTCCCATTGGGTCGGGTTTACTTCCCAGCAACAACTATCCTGATTGGTTAACATTCAAAAGTGAATGTTCTTCTGTAACTTTTGAAGTCCCTCACGTGGATGGGCGTAACTTGAAGACAATCATGTGCATTGTCTATTCTTCTTCCCCAGACAAAATCACATCAGTAGGCCTGAAAAATGTGTTGGTGATAAATTGCACAAAAAACACCATCCAGCTCTATAAGAAAGATGCATTAGACTCCTTTAGTGAAGAGGAGTGGCAGAAAGTAGTATCAAATATAGAACCAGGTAACAAAGTGAAGGTGGTTGTTGTTTTTGAGAACGGCTTCATTGTGAAGAAGACAACAATTTATCTCATATATGATGAACCAATTGGCAAAAAAACAGTAACTTACCATGAGCCAGATCAGAATGTTGTTATTTCTGGTGGTGATGCAAATGTAAGTAATAATAGTCTAAACTTATACACATTCTATATGATTTTTTTTTCTTTCTGTATTGCCATTCTAGCAGGATTTAAGAACTGAATTGGAACTGTGAAACAGTTGTCAGTTATCTCATAAATCTGGTAATATATGTTGGACACAATGAACTTCTAGAATGATTTAAAATGTTGCACATTTGAACTTCATTTTTTTTTTCTAGTAGAATTATTCCATTCATGAAATCATCCCTTTCTCTTTGTTTGTGGTTTTAGATATTTGGTAGACTCTTCTTTGTACTCGCTTCCCTTGTTAGAAGAATTTGCAAACCAAGAGGAGCAGAAACTGATTGAAGACAAGGGCAACAAGAAAAGGAGGAAAAAGCTGAAAACGGGCACTGTTCTTCCATGCCAAATTAACCCAAGGTGTGCCTTAAATCTTCATATCAAGTCCATGCTATGGTTTTCATGTCACCGTAGTTACTGTTTGTGTTTTACATTTCGTTGTGTGTCAAGTCCACTTATGCTGTATTTCTTTCGTTGATAAACTCATAAGTGTTGTTGGTATGTAGAATTTGTAATTTCTATGCTTGAAAATTTAACTATTACAGGATCTTTATATGTGTACTCGCAGTTAGACTGTGTAAAGTTGTAATCATATTGAGGATACATATTGGCACAAGGCTTCCTTTTATTTCTAGTGAAATGAAAGTAAGAGAGAATAAGTGCACTACAAGAAAATGTCTCATTAGTGTCGGACATTAGTCGGCGCTAAAGTAGTCAAAGCCTACACAAATGTACATTTAGCCTCAATGTTGAAGTCGACACTAACTATCTCGACACAGAAAATAAGTGTTGGGCTCAAATCTGAAGCTAGCCCACGCATGATTAGTTTATTTTTTGGTACATCGGAAAGAATAATTAGTTTTTCTTTAAAGGTATGAATATTAACCCATCATGATTATTGATTGATCCCAGTTTATTTTATGAAAGATGCAAATACCCATGATGTTTGATTCTGCATCAGCTGTCTCATAAAGAAGAGACTCATTCTCCGGCACTTGGACTTTAGGTTTCCTTGATGCTGCTACTATAACTTGACAAATCCTGGTAAGGGGGCTTCCTCCAGGAAGTTGAACTCTATACCATTGACTACCGATGAAGAAAAATATAATTGCAATGACCATTGCAACTGCAGGTACTCCAAAACCCCATCCCCAACCAACATTCATCTGAATCCAAACTAACACAGAGGAAGCTGAAACGCACCGTTTCAGTAAATGAGGGTAAAAAATATATATATATATATAAAAAAAGGGAAAAAAGAGACAGCAACGTAAAGGAGGGGAAATGGGTTGAATACCCATTATTTTCTTTCTCTGGTGCCCGAAACCTCACTTCCCCCTTCTGTTTCCATTCTTCTTCACCTCAAAATTCTCATTCTTCTCCTTTAATACTTTCATCTTCATCATTTATGTGCTATCATCAACTCAAAAACACAGATACCCATTATAGATTAAGTTTGGAAATTGAGTGATTTGAAGGTTACACATCTTCTGAGTTGGGTTCTTTAGGGTTCTTTGAGGTAAAGTCTACAACCCAAAAACTCTGAATTTTACTTTTGCAGCATGGGTGGATAGTGAGTACTGTCATAGCAGAGTAGAAAATCAAGAGTTTGATTTTTTCATGAGTTCTCTAAAACCCTATGTCTCATAAATTGGTGGTTTTTATCTAATCTCCTTGCTACCCATTATTGATGCTTAGATTCACAAGGAGGCGCTTTTCTTGGTCCAGCGGAGGGCACGGGAAGAGATTGAGCTTGCTCTTCATAGTTGTGAGTGTATAGTTTATAAAGTGGCAAGTTTTTACATTTAATTTTCATGGGAGAAGCACAAAACTATATTTTCAGTTCAAGCTCTTCATATATTATATCTTATGTCCATGAGTTTTATACCATGTTTTGAAGCACATGAACTAATTGGTGCCTAAGCTCAGTTTTGTTGTTGTTGCTGCAAACCTTTGGCTTTTGATCACTTGTGATGTTTTTTTTTTTTACTCTATGTGTTGTGACATTTAAGCTTTAAGTTTTTTTTTTAAGGATTTTAGAAGATTCAAGAATGTGATGTGATGACTATGTAAAAGTTTAGAAATTAAATTCATGAGAAGGAAAATGAAGCTTAATGATGTTTGGAATGTTAGTACATAATATATATATTTTTGGTATTTAAGCTGAACCTAAAACTATATTCTATTAAATCTTATGTTCGGAAAATAAGTGATGAATTCTGTTTTGGGAAACCGTTCGTCGCAACGAAGAGATAATGCGGCATATTAACCGTTCGTCGCAACGAAGAGATAATGCGACATATGTACCGTTCGTCGCAACGAAGAGATAATACGACCTATGCACTTTATGTCATAGTATAATACCGTTCGTCACAACGAAGAGATAATGTGACTGTGCAAATTCGTGCTTTATAGTAGCACACCGTTTGTCGCAACGAAGAGACAATGCGGTCTATATGCATATAGTTTATGGAGGTGATTGTTGTTGAATGGTGAAAGTTGAAGTTGTTTCCCAATTTTTATTATTCTATTTTTGAATTAAAAGCTTGTGGGAAAGCGTACTAAGCTTTCAGAAATATAAGAATGTACATGAGAATGTTGACTTAAAGTCCCTTATGTATATATACGGTTTGCCTAAGATCTGGTTTTAATGATCGTGCCTTAAGTGCTTCTCTTTTCCGCGCACTGTATTTATTATGCCTCACTAAGTCTTTGTGACTTACCCCTTTATTATTTCCATTTTTTTTTAGATTCACAAGCAGCGGTGTAGCGGATTTCTGGGATTGCTGAGTTACCCAGGAGTCATCACTTGTTTTTGGTATGCCTCCATTGTGCGGTGGCTATTATGTTCTTTTTGGTCGACTCTAGTATGACGCAGCCATAGGGATAGAGAGTCGTTTTCTTGTTTGAGTTGTAATTACTAAACTCACTATGTTAGCGTTTTGTTTGCTTTGTACTCTTGAGACCCTATGATGGATCCTATGATGGGTGCTATTTTATTATGATGTAATATCTGGCTATTAAGTTCCTAGATATATGCTATGACAGGTTTTCATCATTTGGATGATGTCGATGTTGAAAATACAAAGGAAACTCTGTCGAAATTTTAATAGAACTTGATACTTTGATTTATGCGTCCATAGTGTGGTCTTATCTTTAGGCTTGCCAGGCTAGTAGAGAGTTTGGTTGTTGCTAGTCTGTGCACCGGTCATGCACCTAGAGTGGGTCGTGATAGAAGCGATAAGTGCGCCAATGTTGATTGAGAAGTAAAACCAATTGAAGAAAGAGCTCTTGTTTTTCCTCTCAATTTCATCATTGTCATCAAATTGGTCAGCACCGAAAGACGAGACACATGGTTTGATACCACCAGTTCCAAGAGCAATCAAGTAGAGTGTTATAAAGCAAGCTGCAGTTTGTCCTGACGTTGGACTGCAACGATCAGCGTCACATGAAGGCTTTAGACCAGGCACAATAGCTGAAAATGTTAAAAGTGTCATTCCCTACAAAGTAAACAAACAATCACCATTAACAGGGCTAATCCTCCTACTATTTTATCCTTTGATTTCTGAGAATCATGTTCTGAAACACAGTTCAGGTATAACTTCGATTGAAATTTCTAGAAAATTTCAAATGCAATAAATGAGAGAAAAGATAAAGTGAAGACCGTAAGATGAAATGAAACTCGAGCTAAGATTATATACATGCTGATAGGGACAAATGTAATAGGACTTATGGAGGGTGTACACTAGAATAAACAAACAGAAAAGTTAGTAGTTAGGAGGGAAGTTCGACAGTTAACAGTGTGGTTAGGGGCAGCTGTTAGTCCAATTGTAGAAGGAATAGGTATCTTAGGGAAAATTAGTTTGTACCTAGCTATTGCATGGTGTAAAGGAGATCCACTCCTTGAACAATATTGACCAATAAAATAGACCATACGTTATTTCGTCTTCTTTCTCAAAACTCATTACTTTGTGCTTAGTTTTTCGAAGTTCACCTCCTCTTCTCAAAATAGTACTACCTCATTGTTTTGTAGTTCAAAACAAACAATTATGAAAGGAAATCAATTGACAAGATGACTATAGGAAAAATAAAAAGAAAAATGCACTGAAGCTTTGGATTATGCTTGGGAGTAATACAATAAGTGAAGAGACAGACAAAATTAACAATGAAGAAAATAAAAAAAAGAAGGTTCTAGTTTTTTTTTATAGGCAATATAATAAATATATTGAATAGAAGTACAAGGGGTACTTCAACCCAATACAAGAGGAAGAAAATATAATATGATTACAAGAAAAAAGCAGCACAAAAATTGCATAGACAGAAACATATGCAAACCCACTCCCAACCCCTCCAAGGAAGAGAGATCAAAGGAAGAAGCCTCATTAAAACCTTAATAGGAAAAACCCCCTTGGGAAAACCTAGTGAAGGAAAAAGAGTACATCTTACTAAGATCAGAACGACACTTCCAAGGAGTAAAAACCAACATAAGCAGAATACATCAACAACACAACAGCCCCTAAGACTTTCCAAGACTGCTAAAAAGAAGAGACCATCACAGGCCTTCAAACCAATCTCCACAAAGTAGCAGAGTAAGCCTGGCACATTGCACCTTAATCACCAACCTCAAATACCCCCAAAGCCTTGGAAAAACCAAAACCAAGCACTTCCAAAGCTAAAAACCGAGCCATCACACAATATATTACCCGGAGCAGCTTCCCAAGTCCCAAAAAACATGATACCCATCCAACTTGATTTCAAAATCAACCAGCCTATGTTGCACACAATAACAAAACATAACAATATTCCAACAGGCATCAGTAAGCAGCAAATTGAGTCAAGATAAGCACTGCAGCGGTTCAATGCACCATTCAAAATGGGAGTAATTAAAATCCTTCAGTCTAGCCCGGAGCCAATTCCAAGCTTTTAATTTTATTTTGTCCATCAAATCTGAAATTTCAGCAGCCTCCCCCCTAAAAATTAAGCCATTTCTCCCATTCCAAAGCGCCACAACAGCAGCTAACCAAACTGAAGAAAGGCCTCCCCTTTTTGACACTGAGCAGCTCTCCACAAATTGCAAGAAGTGATTACTGGGATCATCAGCAAGCACCAAACACAGGTTAAACCAATTAAGTACCTTAGCCCACACCTTCCAAGCAAAAGCACAAGTGAACAATAAATGTGCTGTAGATTCTAACTCTGAATTACACCAAGGGCAGAAAACATAATCAATTTGAATATGCCTGATCCTAGTGTGTGTTGGGAAATAATCTGTGTTGGGGAAGATGCTGCAACTCTTGAATTGATGAAGTTGATGACAGATGCACTTGAAGATTCAAAGCGTGCCTAAGCACTAACCTTTAGGTTCAATTCGCCCCCACCAATTAATATATATTGGATGCAATTGAGAAAACCGGCGAATTCCCTTCAGGATACTATGAATCCCTTGATGTGGTTTGCACTAACACACCAAGCGTATCTTTGATAATAGTTTACGGAAATATGATTCCCTCACTTCACTCATGCATTAGTGAAGAGAAGGATGATTTAGAATATAGAAAATGAAAGAGAAATTGGTAAGAAAGATGTCAATTTCGCACATGTATTTTGTCTAATTTTCCTTGCTCAAGTATCTCTTTATATAGATATACTAACATCCCTTGGTGAAGAGATTCTCTTGAAAAACTAACGGTTAGAAACCATTATATATTTAATGTTCGAAATATAATCAGAACCAATGCGTTGGTTCTTTTGGCTTCCAACGCTTGCACCGTTTAGGGAGGTCGCGGGTTCAAATCCAACAGGCTTGTTAGCCATCTGCTGGGCCACTACCAACATAATGATATTCTCACGAACTTTAAATATTATAACCATTAGCAATATACATATTTCCAATTTATATTTGGGAAATATTTCTCACAGTGTGTAACAACTGGCCTGATCCTTGTTGACTAGGAACCTCATACATTATGAACTCAGATTGAATAGAGTGCAGATTTGGCCAAACGACTACAGAAAAAAGAAAAGAGCACTGAAGCTTTGGACTATGCTTGGGAGTGGATCTTTCTTGCAATTTTTGTCGTTTCTTCTTTTGTTTTATATTTGCACTTAAAGACAAAAGCAAAAAGGTGAGGTGAGTTAAAGTCACTCAAAGTCAATAATAGAGGAATAAAAAAGTGCGCCTTTACTGGAAAGTGGAGACCCTCTTGTAAAAAGTGCTGCACAATGATCTCTGTGTTCCCATATTTGCTTCCCCTCACCGCACAGCTACTCTCTCCGCGACTTCCGTCTCCGCCACACTCACTGGCAGCCTTAGCCCTCCGATTCCGACATGGAGAGCATCATCACGGACCAGCAGACCTTCGACGACCCAGTGGAAGCTATCCGACATGCCTACCATCGCCAAGTATGCTTTTCTTCCCTTATTTTTATGTCAATAGCATAATTTCGTTATATCTATGATCTCTTTGATATTTTATTTTCGAATTTTAGGGAAAGATGTACGATGTGTTTTTGAGTTTTAGAGGAGAAGACAGTCGCGCAAAGTTCATTTCACATCTCTATGCCTCTCTCCAAAATGCTGGCATTTATGTTTTCAGAGACAATGATGAGATTGAACGGGGAGATTGGGTCTCATACTCACTAATGCGAGCTATCAGTCAATCTAAAATTTGTATCGTGGTTTTGTCAAAACATTATATGCTAATTCAAAATGGTGTATGCTAGAGTTGTATGAAATAATGAAACATCGCAGAACCACAGGGCTGGTGGTTGTTCCGGTGTTCTATGAGGTAGATCCCTCAGATGTACGTCATCAGACAGGTGATTTTGGAAAGGAGTTTGAAAATCTTAGTACAAGAACCTCGATCGAAGAAGAAGATAAACTTAGTGTGAACAAATTTAAATGGTTTTGAAGAATCTCACTCTCACATATGGTGCGTGAAATTCGCCATCCAATAAAGAAAAGGGTTAACTAAGTTTTTTGGTCCCTCTAATATCGTCGGCGGAATTTAGTCCCCTGTCGGAGCAAAGTTGTCTTTTGCCTCTCTTTTGATGCTAATCCTATCATTATGCTGCCACTGCCATTTTTATGTGTTCTACTGGTCTACTCAAATGCCTTTTTATGTTTTTGGGATGTACCTTGTATAGGGGTTTATGTCATGAGTTTGGTGAAGGTGTTGTGTTTTGCT
The DNA here is from genome assembly GCF_012489685.1 of Lotus japonicus. Lineage (NCBI taxonomy): Eukaryota > Viridiplantae > Streptophyta > Magnoliopsida > Fabales > Fabaceae > Lotus > Lotus japonicus. The sequence goes on along the minus strand of NC_080043.1, from coordinate 31,830,469 downwards.
CTTTGTATGTTGTGCCTTGGTTTGTGTTTATTCAACTAAACATATCGTGGATTAGATAGTTTAGGTTGAGAGGGTTATATGGTGTCACACTGCTCTTTGGGTGTTGTTCTTGTTCTTGTAATATTTATAAATGTTGACCACTACAGGATCCACCATGCCCAAACATCCTGCCAAAAAGGTGACCAACTAATCTAAGATTGTTGCCCCTTCCCCACCCATCTTTTACTGGTGGGTGAAGAAAGAGGTTCTCCACTTTTCTTCATCTCACACTTCTCCTAAGTCAACGCCAACCTAAAAACTTGTTCAACCTAAAAACTTGTTCAACCTTTGCGTAGGCAAACCGGCCGAGGAAGCTATTGACTTCATTTTTATGTACAAGACTATATTTGGCAAATTGCATGTTGAACTTCTCTTTTCTTCCTTCGGATGCTCTATCCTTCATGTCCTTAATGTCACGCCATCCTAGATGCATCCAAATAGTTGGGCGTTTGTGAAAGTCTTTTCCATACTCTGCATTCACTTCCATATTTATCCCACCGCCATCATCTTTTTCTCCTTGGAAGCAGGTCTTGGTTTACAATTGATGGTCGGGGGGGTTTCCATCAAAACTAGTCAAGGATCAACTGATCAAGTATCTTCACGCTTTATCTCCAATCTTACGAAAAATTTATTCATGAGTTTTTCCAGCTAAAGGCTAAAGAAGATTTCCTGAAAGTTTTCTAAGTTAAAGGCCAAAGGTAGATTTGGCTAAGAATGCATTGGAGATTGAAGAGATAGTGGGACATGCAGCTGAGAAGTATCAGGCTGGTTTCTAAGTTTTTAACTTATGTTTTCCGGTGTCTGCTGTGCAATTTTGTAACAGCGACAATGTTACCTTCAGGGAAGGCTGATCTGGCCGCTTTTGGATTGTACTGTTTAATCTTTTATCAAACATATGTTTCATTATCTTTTAAGCCACTTAAGTATTGACTATCGTTTACACGGTAGTTTTATTGACAGAATTTAACGTTTTAAAAACAATGTTCACAAGGATACACGCGGAACTGTCATTTTTTCACAATTAATTTTCCTCTTCTTTGACACCACCACAGGTTGTAAAATGGAAATATATTTGTTTATCCATACTTGTTCTAGATTCATATTTTGGTTCATAATTTACAGAAATGAAAGTGAGGATATCATGAAAGTAGTTGAAGATGTTACCGATTTGCTAGGCAAGACAGACTTATTTGTTGCTGAGCACCCAGTGGGGGTAGAAGCCCGCATTCAAGATGTCATTCAACTATTGAAAAGCCAACGATCCACAGATCCTCTACTACTTGGGATATGGGGAATGGGAGGGTTGGGTAAAACAACCATTGCCAAAGCCGTGTATAATCAAATTCGTCGTGATTTTGAGGCAAAGAGCTTCCTCCTAAATGTTAGGGAAGTTTGCGAACAAAATAATGGCTTAGTTACTTTACAACAGAAGCTTCTTTCTGATATCTACAAAAAAACCAAGATAAAGATAGATAATGTTGAATCAGGAAGAGAGGAATTGAAGAGAAGACTTAGCCAAAAGAAAATATTTCCTGTGCTCGATGATGTCAATAAGTTGGACCAACTAAGTGCTTTGTGTGGAAGTCGTGACTGGTTTGGCCAAGGAAGTAGAATTATCATCACAACAAGAGATGTAAATATTGTTAAAAAGGAGCTTGGAGTTGAAATTGTATATAGAATAAAAGAAATGAACGACAAGGAATCTCTTGAGCTGTTTAGTTGGCATGCATTTAAACAACCAAGTCCTGAAGATGGTTTTGCCAATCTTTCTAGCGATGTAGTTAAATACTGCGGGGGGTTGCCGCTAGCTCTTCAAGTAATTGGGTCCTTTTTGTTGACTAGGAGGAGGATAACAGAGTGGAAGAGTGTACTGGAGAAACTCAAAATGATTCCCAATAATGAAGTGATGGAGAAGCTTAGAATAAGTTTTGATGGTTTAAGTGATGATGATATTAAAGAAATATTCCTTGATATGGCTTTCTTCTTTATTGGGATGGACCAAAATGATGTGGTTGAGATATTAAATGACTGTGGGAATTTTGCAGAAATTGGAATAAGTGTCCTCGTACAACAATGCCTTGTAACTATTGATAGGAAGAACAAGATCGGAATGCATGATTTGCTACGAGACATGGGAAGAGATATTGTCCGCAAGAGATCAGCAGAAGGAGGCAAGGAGCCTAGTAGATTATGGTGTTATGAGGATGTGCAGCGTGTATTATCAAAATACACTGTAAGAACTTATTTCATCTATTGTTTTTGTTTCTAAACTATCTAAAGTCAGATTGCTAAATGAGTTCAGTTGTTACCAACATTCAGTTGCTTGTCTTGTTTATCTCAATAACTGTGAAAATGATCTTTGCTTGTGAATCATTTTGTGCTACATGGTTCCTAGTAATAGATTATGGGCTTCAAACCTTACTGTTGTAGTCAGTTACTCTAGTAGATTTGTAATTACCATTTACCTACAATTTGTGATTCATTTTTTTTCTGTTGATTTTGTCTCATAGAGAACAGTGGATGTTCAGGGACTGACTTTGAAGTGTCCAGAAATGGATACAACTTATAATTTGGATGCCAAAGCATTTGGGAAGATGGATAAACTTAGATTGCTTCAACTTGCTGGCGCACAACTTGATGGAGATTATAAGTATCTTTCAAGAGATCTTAGATGGCTTTGCTGGCATAGATTTCCTTTAAAATATACACCAGCAGACTTCCATCAACAAAGTTTAGTTGCCATCGACTTCAAATATTCCAATCTGGTACAAGTTTGGAAGAAGTCTCAGGTTTCTTTTTTATATTCTTTAAAAGATAGAGTTTGAAGATTACATATCTTACATGGACATTTTAAACCGACTTTTGGGTGATATTTTTTCTTTTTCGTCTATTTTCGCTGCTTTCTCTAACATAGGTTTTCAAATCTCTTTGTGCCAGATGCTGATGAAGCTGAAATTTCTCAATCTTAGTCATTCTCCAAACTTAAGACAAACTCCAGACTTTTCAAACTTACCAAATCTTGAAAAGTTAGTACTGAAAGATTGTACTAGTTTGTCTTCGATTTCTCATACTATTGGAAATCTCAATGAACTGCTTCTTATAAACTTGAAAAATTGTACAAGCCTTCGTCAACTTCCAAGAAGCATCTATAAGTTGAAGTCATTAAAAACACTCATTTTGTCTGGGTGTTCAAAAATTGACAAGTTGGAAGAGGATATGGAACAAATGGTATCTTTAACCACCTTGGTTGCAGATAACACTGGTATAACAAGAGTTCCCTTTGCTGTAGTGAGATCAAAAAGCATTGGATATATATCTCTGTGCGGCTATGAAGGATTCTCACGAGATGTATTTCCTTCAATTATACAGTCTTGGCTGTCTCCAGCTAATAATGCTTTATCCCAAGTTCAAACATCTGTTGTGGGTATGTCATGTCTTGATCTATTGGATGAACAGAACAGTAGTTTCTATGGTCTATTATATGCTCTAAAAGATATTCAGAAGCTTCAACGCCTATGGGTGAAGTGTGACTCAGATGTTCAGCTGAATCAAAGTATAGAGAGGATTTTGGATACCTTAAATACCACAATTTGTGGGGAATTAGAAGCAACCCCAAGCACATCTCAAGTCTCAGCCAATAAGTCCACTTTAGTTGATTGGCACAACCAAGTTCGCATTTCAAGGTCAAAAAAATCATTGACATCTCTTCTGATACAAATGGGAATGAACTGCAGTGTTGCTGATACTCTTAAAGAAAGCATTTTACAGGTTCTCTCTCCACTTTACACACACACCACCTTTACCTGATTAAAGTAAGTATATGGAACTAGGGCTGCCTTATTAATGTTTTAAGTATGAGAAATGCTAGCCTTTACACACACACCACCACCTTGAGAGTTGGTTAGACATCACATTAGTTTTTAATTTAGATTAACTCTTGTGATAATTGATGTTTTAACATTGGTATTAAAAAATAATTATACATCAAAACTTTATACTTAGTACTTACAAATGGGCATATGTAACAGTCTTGGGGCTTGTATGATTTTGTCTGTTTTGTACATTTAAATACTATTTTATAAAACTTGTTTTACAGAAGAAGAAAAGAAAAACCGTTTGAAGTTTGAACAAGATGTTTTGCAAAGCGTAAAGAAATGTGACTTGATAACTAAGAACAAAAACTGAAAACATCTGAGATGCTATGAGATTATAGTTTAAAAACTCTAAGTAGAACTATTTATAAGAAGAGTTTTTTGAAGCAGTCTATATCAAACAAGTTTTTTCTCATTTTCTATTTTTAAAAAATAAACTGTTCAAAGAGACCCTTGCTATTTTTAAGTACAATATGAATTTTTTTTTATTTCCTGAAGATGGCATAGAGTACAAGTTAAATTTACAAGAAAATAGGTAATTATGTTTTACGGAAAATATGTGTTTAACATTTAAATTAAATAATTTTAGTATCAAGATATTCAATATTTTTATTTTTTATATATGTGTGCATGTTCATTGAACAGAAAATGTCTCCCATCGAGTTTGGTTTACTTCCGAATAACATCTATCCTGATTGGCTAACATTCAATAGTGAATGTTCTTCTGTGATTTTCAAAGTCCCTCAAGTGGATGGGCGCAACTTGAGGGCAATAATGTGCATTGTTTATTCTTCTTCCCCAGACAAAATCACATCAGAAGGCCTTAAAAATGTGATGTTGATAAATTACACAAAAAACACCATTCAGCTCTATAAGAAAGATGCATTTGACTCCTTCGATGAAGAGGAGTGGCAGAAAGTAGTATCAAATATAGAACCTGGTAACAAAGTGAAGGTGGTGGTTGTTTTTGAGGACAGTTTCTCTGTGAAGAATACAACAGTTTATCTCATATATGATGAACCAATTGACAAAAAGGCAGAGCACTACCATGAGCCTGATAAGAATGCTGTTGTTTCCAGCGGTGATGAAAATGTAAGTAATAATAGTCTGAGATTTTGCGCATTCGAAATGAATGGTTGTTCATATTGTTATCAAAGCAGAATTTCAGTACTGAATTGGAACTGTAAAACAGTTGTGCATGTAACCTCATAAATCTGGTCATGTATGTTGGACACACTGAACTGCTTCAACTGCTAGAATGGATAAAAAACTTTGCACATTTGAACTTTAAGTTTATTTCTTCAAATAGCATTATTCCATTCACGAGGTCATCCCTTTCTCTTTGTTTATGGTTTTAGATATTTGGTAGACTCTTCTTCATACTCCCTTCCCTAGTTAGAGCCGTTCTAACTTCACAGCCTTTCTGGTTCGGTCTGGCTGGTATCTTGATCGGGTCTCGCTGCTTTTCTGATCGGCGAAGGAGTTATAAACCCATTTTAAGGTTTGAACCCATTTCTTTTGCGTCCACAAAATATTTGTATGTTAAAATTAACTTTTTGCTGTTTATGATATCCTTTGAAGTTTTCCTAAGAAGTTATCCATGCTCAGTAAAAGGCTATCATTCATTTAATATATGTTGAACATTAGTCCTTCCTTTGGGTTTATATTTGGTCCATCTGAACCATAACTCTGAATCAAGGTCCTGATTATTCATTTCCCTATGAAGTTCATGATTGCATGTTTATTCTTCATAATGAAGCTTTGTTTCAATATTGATTTGATTGCTTATATTTGAGATACAACTTCTGCTATTTTATTGCTCTGTCTGAAATAGGGAAGTATCATCCGAGAGCGACCAAGGATCCAATAATCAAGTAGTAAGAGAAGCAACTCTCTCAGGTGATGTACATGATGATATGAAAAGGTGGGATGAAAAAAAGGAATAAACCATTCCAATATCGATGGGTTGGTGCAAATCTTGAGGCTCAAGGAATCAATTCTGAGCATTTCAAATTTCTGGAAGTCTTTAGACGAATTTCCAAAGCTAGAGGAGCAAAAATTGATTGAAGACAAGAGCCACAAGAATGGAGGTAAAAGCTGAAAAATATGTATTATTCTTCAGAGCCAAACTAATCCAAGGTGGAGTGCCTTTCTTCGTTCTTCATGTCAATTTATGTGTTGATTGGCAATGGTTTTTATGTTACTAGTTATAGTTTGTGTTTTACATTCCGCTGTGTTTCAAGTCCACATATGTTGTAATTATTTTAAAGGAAAACTCAAAAGTATTGTTGGTATGTTGAATATGTTATTTTTAAGTGATGCTTTAACAATTTGACTATTGTAGGAACTTTATATATGTACTAGTAGCAATTAGACCGTGTGATATTGTAGTCATATTAAATTCATATTGACATAGGACTTACTTTTATTTCCAGAGAAATGAAAGTGAGAGGATACGATCATTTTGATATTTGTTTAGAGTACGGTGATGGATTTTTTTTAAGCACTTCAATTTTGGTGGAAAAGAGGTGGAAAAAGGATAGATAGAAAGAAAGAGAAAAGGAAAAGAGGATAAGTGAGGGAAATAATGTGACTGTAACTCGAACAAACGTTCGACCCAATCCATTGTAAGTTTTGTTTCTTTTTCATCATAATTGCTTGGTACCCTACACACAAGCAACTATCTAAGAGCATCTCTAATGCTAGCTCTTAATTCATAGTTCTTAGCACTATTCATGTGGGCTCGTACTGTCACATGTGCTTAAGCAACTCTCAAACAATTTTATTCAAACCATGAGTTATTAGTTCTTAGCACTATTCATTTGACCCACCAACCACATTATTTATACTTTTTATTTTCATAAAGTAATAAAACAAAATTTATAAACTAATAAAGTAATTTGGATAAGAGATAAAAATAAGAACTAAGAATCTTGCATTGAAGATGTTCTGAGAAACACTTCAAGGACTTGAATATGTGGACTTATCTTCATCTTTTTCTATTTTCATTCACATTGTCTTAATGTAATGTATTATTCTCTTTAATTTATAACTATGGGCCATGGGCCCATGGCTATGAACCCATTAAACAATTAATTCTTTTTTAATTAAAATTAGTGTGGGTGCCACTTGGGGAGGGACTTACTTGACAAATCTCCCACATGACTCAAGTGAGGTAAATCACTACCATGGTGACAATCATGTGCAAGTCTCAAGGTTTTTCCTTGGTAACAATTTGTCAACAAATCAGCATATTATCATTTGCATGATCTTCTCAACTCAAGTACCAGTAACTTGAAATTCCTCGCTTCATGTTTCTAGTGGTATTCGAATGTGCTTCAATATAAGGCTTGGAAGGTAGAATTCTTACAAAGGTGGATAAGCTTAAATTTCATATACCATTGTTTAGCAACCCATAGACACATGTTACTTCAATCTGGAGACAAAATAGTTTGTACCTTTTTCCCTTAGACATTCAAGATGCAGCATGGTGATCTCTTGCTTTAAATCACCATGGAGGGAAACTAGTCTTTACATCCCTCTGTTGTTTCCCCAAGTCTTGCTAGTTTTCCAAACAATCATTGTACAAATTGATGAAATTTTCACCCCATGAGAATATATGTTATCAAAATAAACATATTTTCTCTAGTTGAAACACATGGGTGTTAGGGGTAGAAGAAAACAAAGTAAAGTCAACTACATAACCGTTGGTTCATTAGAAGAAAATGAAGACCGTGTTTACAAACCATTTTCATCCAATATTCCTCGAACTCATCAATTGTAAAATGTGAATAAAGTGTTTCTCAAAGTGTTTTTATAAATGGCTTGTCGACATGCATTCTTGTACAAGTATTTTACACAGATTCGATGTGATGCATTCGAAAAAACTTGTTTGATGGCCTCCTTCATAGCACCATCACCATCTGTGACACAAGATTTAGGGAGCTTATTGCACATTGCTTCTAAGAAAGTTTCCAACGCCCACTTGTATGTATCCACAATCTCATCCATGAGTAAAGCACATGCAAATACAACTGTCTAGAAATGATGATTACATTCGGAAAATATAACAAGTGGATTGTTATATTTGTCTTCACGTATGTGGTTTCAAATGCAAGAACATCACCAAAGCATTGAAAGTGTGCTCTATTACAACCATCTGCCCATAAAAGTTTTTTCAATCAGCCGTCAGCGGTGGTTGTGTAATTTGAAAAATAAAACATGGCATTTGTATCATGCTTTGCTCTTAGATAAGTTATGGCAATTCAAGCATCCCCACCTTTAATATGTAATGTTTTTGCCTGTTGTTGTTGTCCAAGTATCTTTTTTTTTAAATAAACTCCTGAAAATCCCCCTTTTTGTGTCGTCATATAACCCAAGATATGACATGTTCTAACACCAAATGAGTGAAGGATATCCACTTGAGCTTTATCACCTCCACACATCACAAGGTAAGAGTCAATCAAAGGCATATATTTTGATGGGGTTAGTTTGTGGGTGTGACACAAACGACACCACCTTCCATTTCAACATCTGTTAATTAAAGCGTATCAGAAGATTTGCTTGACAATTCGTACGAGTTAGGGATCTATGGTTTCTTTGCCTATCCGTGATGAAGTGCCTCTTTTTCCCTTAACCCCTCTCTATGGCATACAAGTTGACGCATAACAATTTTCTCCTGTGAATCTTATTCACATACATCTCTTATCACCACAAATCCAACACCTTTCGCATAAGCGCAATAAAAAGTGTATGCGTCAAAATCACTGCAAAACTCCGAACCTCGGATTTCATATGTTGTTAGATAATACATTCTTGTGTTCATCATTTGAAGAATTTGTGTTTGTGTCATCACTACTCCCACCCAAATCACTGTCATCCCCTTCACCATGATCTTTCTTGGAGATTCCTTCATAACCATTTTTTTGGTCACCACCATTCTCTGAGCCAGACACATGCACAACTTGAAGGAAAACACTTCAATTGGATGTCACAAGAAATTAGCACTCTATCCAATCTTCTATAGCAAAACGTAAGCAGCTCCATCACAGACCTATCCACACCAATTAGGATAATAATCCCTGAAGGATAGCTCAAGTGGTAAGAGCTAGGGACATAAGGGTGGGGTAGGATGAAGGGTAAAGGTCCAGGGCTCGAACCTTGAGGATTAATAATTTACTAACATTGCTAACAACTAAAATTTACCTATCAAAAAAATAAATGAAACTTCATTAAAATCCATATCAGAAATAAAAGTTGATTAAACAGTACCACACCCAAAGCCATCACAAACTTATTCATACCATTTAGCAAGCACATTTAAAACAAAAATAGCAGGGGATAAAAAAGAGTACAAGGATTTTGCTACTTTTGTTGTCCTCCGATTGAGAACAGTATAGGCTCAACGCATGATGTGGTTGTTTGAGGAACTATGATTCATAGAAGTGATGAGCTCTAGGTTAATGGATACTTCAGTTCGGCTTGCTTAGGATTCAGTGAAGGAAATAGGTTATTGCAACGTTATTGATGGCACCGATGGTTGCGACACTGGATTCGTTGGTTACGGGGGTGCTTCTGACAAAGACGGAACGAAATTGATGCCCCAAATGCTGGAGGAGGTGATGTGAACAACGCAGAGCTGTTGATGTATGAGACGAAGAAGTGAACAACACTAGGCTAGTGAGGGGGAGCTCGGTGGTTATGGACTTGGGGTTTAGATGGAGAGCTGGATTTGCCACCCCAACCATTAGATTTCACACCCTCAATTTTCGGATTTTCAAGTTCTGAAGTATTTCGGAATCTTAGATTCCGAAATTAATTCGTGATTTGTAGTGCAAAATACATGTAACACCCCACTTTTGAGTGAAAAAATGCTTCGGAAACCTTATTTCCGAAATATTTCGGAAACTAAGTTTCCGTAAGTGGGGTGACATTTCTAATGAGTGGGGTGCCAAATTTAGATGGTTCAAGGGGGAACTCTAGAGGTTGCTAAATTGAACTCAGATGAACATAAAGTTGACAGTGAATAAGAGATTAAATGTTAGTGTTCAGGTAGTTCATACAAAAGTTTGATTTTCTTAAACAATGTCATTATGTTTTAGTCAATAATTGGTTGACCCTTTTGCTTTTCCAGCAATACGAACATATTTAAGCAATTTTCGTGTCGTAAGACCATAGAAAAAAGGGAATATTAGTGCATCCGAGAATAATTGGCTCTTCTAGGGTTTACTCATCTGGGATCTCGAGGAAGAGGATCAAGATGGCCCATGCGAATAACTTGATTTATTATCTCCCTTTGAGTGAAATGCGGCAAAAGGAACGAAAATCCATGTAATTACATAATAATAATAATTATAAACAAGTATGGGCTAAATACGAGAAATTGAGGCAAGTCTTTGGACTAAAAATGTCAATTAAAAATTTTCTAGTCAAATTGATGACATGTAAAAAAAGTGACTCTAGTCATTTCTCTATTGAGCCACGTAAGGGAAGCATGACCGCACTCTTTTACGAAATGGTTTGGGAGAACTCCGTTGAGACAAATAATGTGCTTACTTAAAAAAATGGTGCTTGTTGTGATACCTTAAGTCAGATTAAGGTGTTGTACCTAAAATAACTTGTTTCAATAAGAGCATCTCCAATGAAGATCTTCAATTGAGATCTTATATTAAGATCCGGATCTTATTAGATCTTACCATTGGAGGTATCCTACATGGCATGAGATCTTAGCAAAAGCTAAGATTCGTGTCTTAGCTCGCTACTCTTAAAAGGGAGATCTTAAATAAAATAATATTTGTTTATCTCTCATTCAATACTATAATCAAAATAAATAATGTAAATATATTGTGTATTGAGGGTCCAACCAAAAGTAAAGTAAGATCTAAAACCATTGGAGCAAAATGTGCATCGGGACCTATCAATGTCTTAAATATTATGTGGTAGTACGAACCCACAAAAAGTGAGTTAAGTCCCAAAATAAGATCTCTGTAACACCCCGATTTCGGTGGCGTCACTTTAGTAACCAAAAATAAACTTAATGCGGAAAAACGTGAATATATTTTTTTTTGTCGATAATATAAACAAGACTGAAATAAATAAACCCAAAAGCGAAAGACAACAGAACTAATATACAATATATATATATCATCCCCCGCTGTAAGTAGCGACCTCGTCACGAGTAACCTCCAGTGACGGAAAGAAGAAACGTGTAACGCCCGTAGGCAATATGTACAAACCAAAGAAAAAGGTAAGTGTCTGCAACACCATCCCTCAAAACTGAGAATGAACTGACCCATCGGCCTGAAACAAGACCTCCTAAGTCCAACCAACTCTCTGTGATTCCCGTAAGGAAACCACACAAAAAAGCTATAGGCGGGAAACTACCCTGTCCCCAAAGAAACAAATGATGTTCAGAGCTAAGACTCTACTCCTACACTAATCTCATCTCGAGGAGCTCACACTAACACTCAGTCCTACATGCTAGCATGATCGTCGTCCGAATTCGAAATCCAGAACGACCTAGTCTATGTACACCATCCGTCCTCCTCTTGCGACCGCGATGCGCTCCTGTTCCAGCATCCCAACCCTAGTTCCCCCCGAAGGGTGAACCGTCGTGAACCAGCCCGCCAAGGACATCTGACAAAGGGCGTAGTCCGCCAAAACACACACAGCAAACGCGAGGGTCAACTCCAAAGAATTATGTAAATATTAAACCCAATAGGTACAGATAATAGGATAGCCACTTAGGCTTATAGCTAGGGATAACATCCTAGGGTTGCATATTCCACCATGAATGTAACGACAGTAATAACAAATAGCATGCATCAAATAGAATTAACAATTATCAATCACACTCAGCAACTAAGTCAGTATGCATGTTGCATGAAATGATATGGCGGTTAACCCAGTTAACCAAATGCATTCCGGAACGGATGGACATCAAACAGATCAATCCTAGCACCAGCAACGATGGGACCATTTCTGCCCGCGTGCCTCTTACTCCAACAACAACGGTAGTCAGATCAGCCGTAACCTGTAGGTCTGCCATTTCGGTCTGCTACAAGAGTCGTCTACAAACGCTCTTACACGGAAATCCGGGTCTTATGACCATTTTGGAATCCGACGATATTTTGGAATTCACCGAGGTCCGGTATCACGCCGTGTATTAACCTCCTATGTATGCATGAATTCAATGTGATTAGCCAAACAACGTCTCCGACCTCACTCGACATGTCGCCACGTGTTCTAGCTAACTTAATGTCTCTAAAAAGCATACCCTAAGGTAAATGTCGATTCTGCGACAAAATACAATAATCATAAAATGAGTGCAACCACTCACGATAACTCTTCGAGTCATCAATGCTCTCACGAAGTCTCACGCTTCAGTGGAGTCTCACACATTCACAAAGTCTCACGCTTCAGTGAAGTTTTATGCTTTCACGGGGTCTCACGCCCCAGTGAATTTACACACTTGCACGAAGTCTCACGCTTCAGTGAAGTTTCACGCATTCACAAGGTCTCACGCCTCAATGAAGTTTTATGCTTTCACGGGGTCTCACGCCCCAGTGAATTTACACACTTGCACGAAGTCTCACGCTTCAGTGAAGTTCCATGCTATTCACGAGGTCTCACGCCTCAGTGAAGATCCATGCTTTCCACGAGGTCTCCCGCCTCAGTGAAGTATCACGCATTCACAAGGTCTCACGCCTCAGTGAAGCTTCTCGGCTCATCCCTTGGATGGCTAAACAAACTGCTCCCAGAGCACAAGAGTATCAACATACTCAAAACTTCTTAACATTCTCAACACTTGGGATCCGACGACACTACTCGCTTTCCAAAACTAAGATTTGCCTCCTAAGCTTCCTTTCGAGTGTATTATCATTATTTGAAGATTTAGAGGTTGTTTAATGTCTTATGAGTTTTCTTTACAAAATAATATCCTTTTAGTCTTATCGCAAATATTATAAGTTCTCGGGATCTCCTAATCCCCAAATGACACCAGAGAATGTCTCGATCCATGAAACACCATAACAAGGCCCGAATCCTCGTTCGTCCTATCAAACCTCATCAAAACTCTCAAAATAAAATCGGCATGACCTGCCCGCTATTCTCACTCCTCAGAATCACAGATATCATTGGAAAGGCATAATTAAATTAGCACCATCAACCAACATGTCATATATCAACATATTCTAAAATAACCACATAGCACTTAGCATATAAAGCATGCATCACACATCCTAAGTTACCCACTTAGCACGTAACATGTAATTCAATCTCAAAAACATTCGGTAGATGAATCATCTACATTGTCAGCCGAAGCCTCAGAAAACATTTTTCCAATCAACCACAAACAAGTGCATAAACAGTAAATCAATGTCGAAAGCATCGACCATAAGCATTAACTAAAGATTCAGTGAGTAGCCCTCACCTGCAGATTCTCCAGGGTTGTCCTCGAAAGTTCCTTCACAACCAGCTCCTTGTTCTTCAGAGAAATCCTCAAAAGAACCTTTAGAGTAAAACCACAGAATTCCATCAAAAACTATCAGAAACTCAGTAATCAATACTCCCTAAGGTTACACGAAGTAATACATACTCCGAGGTACGATAATCTAGCGCGAAAGGACAAGTTTTCGAAAAAGGAATTTTCCTCCCTCCCCCCTAGGGTGCTCGACCACTTTGGGTAATTAGGTAGCTCGATTTTTCTTCGATCAAACTTGGTTCCTAGGTTATTATTAGCCGTAACTAAGGGTATTCTAAACTCGGAAAAATTATCGGATCAAAAACTGTCGCAGGGGTATTTTGGTCATGATTTTTAGCTCAGAAATTCAAAACTGAAATTTCGAAAAACAAATTGGATGGGGACGTCACCAACGACGTTTATGACAACTAATCCTACTAGCTCTAAGCTAAGGCGATAGTTTTCAGCCCAAAGGACGAAGCTTTGCCCCAAAATGGGTATTTTCACCAGAATTGAAACTCGACGGTAGTTTTTCGAGAATCGGCGCAGTATTATTAGCTAAACATACTCAGAAGAATGTAGGGAAGATGTTTAGAATCAAAAATGAAGTATTCAGGATAGTTTTGCAAAAACCTCAAAACTATGAGCACAGAAAGACATAGAGAAAAGCTATGGAAAAAGCGATCAGAGGTAAGGATTAGCGACTATACCTCGAAACCTTGAAGTAGCAACTGTTTAATCGATGATCAAGCAAGAAATGAAGTAAATCTCTTCTTCCTCTTCCTTCAATGGAGCTCGCGGCCTTGGAGAGAAAATGGAGGAGTTTTTGTGATTTTTCTCACCTTTCTTGCTATATATAGAGGTTGGCAAAACGCGGTAAAATGAAAGTTTCGCGAATCTGATATTTCCGGCTTCATTCTCCGTGAATTATAAGATAGGTTTTGGCGACATAAATCCAAAACTCAAAAGAGGTTCCCTAGTATTTTAATTGACTAATGCAAAGTCGGTGTAAAACTATTTTACCCGATAAGTTACTTTTTGCATCGGATGTCGGAATAGAAAACTTCCTTCTGACGAAAGATTGAAATCATCAAGAGAAATGGGTGTAAGCGTGTAGAATCTTCATTTGAAGCTCTGAATAGAAAAAGTCTTCATTGTCGGTTGATTCTAGGGTTTTGAAATACCAGGGTTTCGGTTTCGGCAAACTTCCGATGATTGGAATCGGACGTTCGTAGATCCTAGAGTTTCGCCTCGAAACGCTTGTTATATATGGAAAAAGAGAAGTTCTAACATTTCTCTGAAGATTTTTGGACTAAATTCCTACAGTGTTCCAAGGGTGGAAGATTTTTGGAAATTTTATTCCTATAGTGTTCCAAGGGTGGAAGATTAGTCTTTTCCTGAACTTTCTCCTTCATAAATTTATTTCATTTGATCAACTCTTGTTCAGGTTTCCCTTCACGATACATCAACCCTAATCGTGAATAGGATTTTATTCACTTGACATAAACTGAAAACTTGGGTCTTACATTACTACCCTCCAAAAAGAAAGTTTCGTCCTCGAAACTTAAGATTCAGTAAAAAGCTCCGGACATTATTCCTTGATCTTTTCCTCTAATTCCCATATAGCACCGTCCGTGTCTTTGTTCCAAATAACTTTCACTAAAGCACTTTGCTTTCCCCTCGATTGTTTCACTCCTCTAGTCCCAATGTTGACTGACGGCGTCTCAAAAGACATATCATCGTCCAGCTCTATGTTGTCCGGTTCGACCACTTGCGTCGGGTCTCCGTTGGAAATAAAATATTGTTGGCATTCGTGCAATCGCACAACCTTAACCACTTGCTCATTTGCTTTTGTTCGTCCAAAATGCTGATTAGAAACTCGGTACATCTCTATGTTCCGGAGTGAATGCTCAACTTGTCCTCGTGATGTTCACTCATGATCCAAACTCAACTCGGTCGCTTGATAACTCCTAGACGAAATATTGCGTTGGAAGCTAATAGTCCATTAACGTCACTTCCAACTTCGTGATTATCATCACTCGCACCATGAAATCAATCTTCTACTTAGTCGCCGTTCAAATTTAAAACTCGACTTGAGTCTTATTACCTCGTACAGGACAAGACTGATTCCCTTTAATACAATTTCATCCACAATTCATAAGCCAACATCCTCTTAATATCTAACAATCCATTATTGTCGTCTTCGTCCTCAAAACCTTCCTCACTTAAACCAATTTCGACTTATTGAAATTCCTAACACTTCCCACAAATCGATACTTAACCGCCAGAAGGTCAAATCATAACTATACCTCAAGGGACTTAACTAGTCATTTCGTCATCTCATCCTTCAACTTACTGTCATCCAGCTCAATAGCATGTGTCGGATCCGCAATATACTTCCGTTTAAACGCATCGGTGGAAGACTACTTCCTAGGCTTAGCATGTTATCCTAAACCTCGTGTACTTCTATAGTTTAAATACGAGCAATAACTGAGTAAAGTCTTCATAGGTGTACTAACTATAAGGTCAAAGCTCAGACAGTATAAGTAAGTTAGGTGTGTTTGCACACGCTACGAGAGTAATGAAACATATTATATTGGAATGAGAAAGAATGGTTAGAAGGTTACCATCGTTCTGTTAAGTTAAACAAACAGTTAGTACTCATCATAAGATAGCATCTAGTATAACTATACAATATGATTAAGCAATAACTTCAATCAATTCTAAGAGAAAAATCGCTTGCAGACAATCAATTCTCACTCTTTGCAGAGTCACACAACCTAGCACAGAAGACCTATTCCCCAACAGCTCCCGAAAGACTCGACCGTGCTCTGATACCACAATGTAACACCCCGATTTCGGTGGCGTCACTTTAGTAACCAAAAATAAACTTAATGCGGAAAAACGTGAATATATTTTTTTTGTCGATAATATAAACAAGACTGAAATAAATAAACCCAAAAGCGAAAGACAACAGAACTAATATACAATATATATATCATCCCCCGCTGTAAGTAGCGACCTCGTCACGAGTAACCTCCAGTGACGGAAAGAAGAAACATGTAACGCCCGTAGGCAATATGTACAAACCAAAGAAAAAGGTAAGTGTCCGCAACACCATCCCTCAAAACTGAGAATGAACTGACCCATCGGCCTGAAACAAGACCTCCTAAGTCCAACCAACTCTCTGTGATTCCCGTAAGGAAACCACACAAAAAAGCTATAGGCGGGAAACTACCCTGTCCCCAAAGAAACAAATGATGTTCAGAGCTAAGACTCTACTCCTACACTAATCCCATCTCGAGGAGCTCACACTAACACTCAGTCCTACATGCTAGCATGATCGTCGTCCGAATTCGAAATCCAGAACGACCTAGTCTATGTACACCATCCGTCCTCCTCTTGCGACCGCGATGCGCTCCTGTTCCAGCATCCCAACCCTAGTTCCCGCCGAAGGGTGAACCGTCGTGAACCAGCCCGCCAAGGACATCTGACAAAGGGCGTAGTCCGCCAAAACACACACAGCAGACGCGAGGGTCAACTCCAAAGAATTATGTAAATATTAAACCCAATAGGTACAGATAATAGGATAGCCACTTAGGCTTATAGCTAGGGATAACATCCTAGGGTTGCATATTCCACCATGAATGTAACGACAGTAATAACAAATAGCATGCATCAAATAGAATTAACAATTATCAATCACACTCAGCAACTAAGTCAGTATGCATGTTGCATGAAATGATATGGCGGTTAACCCAGTTAACCAAATGCATTCCGGAACGGATGGACATCAAACGGATCAATCCTAGCACCAGCAACGGTGGGACCATTTCTGCCCGCGTGCCTCTTACTCCAACAACAACGGTAGTCAGATCAGCCGTAACCCGTAGGTCTGCCATTTCGGTCTGCTACAAGAGTCGTCTACAAACGCTCTTACACGGAAATCCGGGTCTTATGACCATTTTGGAATCCGACTACATTTTGGAATTCACCGAGGTCCGGTATCACGCCGTGTATTAACCTCCTATGTATGCATGAATGCAATGTGATTAGCCAAACAACGTCTCCGACCTCACTCGACACGTCGCCACGTGTTCTAGCTAACTTAATGTCTCTAAAAAGCATACCCTAATGTAAATGTCGATTCTGCGACAAAATACAATAATCATAAAATGAGTGCAACCACTCACGATAACTCTTCGAGTCATCAATGCTCTCACGAAGTCTCACGCTTCAGTGGAGTCTCACACATTCACAAAGTCTCACGCTTCAGTGAAGTTTTATGCTTTCACGGGGTCTCACGCCCCAGTGAATTTACACACTTGCACGAAGTCTCACGCTTCAGTGAAGTTTCACGCATTCACAAGGTCTCACGCCTCAGTGAAGTTTTATGCTTTCACGGGGTCTCACGCCCCAGTGAATTTACACACTTGCACGAAGTCTCACGCTTCAGTGAAGTTCCATGCTATTCACGAGGTCTCACGCCTCAGTGAAGATCCATGCTTTCCACGAGGTCTCCCGCCTCAGTGAAGTATCACGCATTCACAAGGTCTCACGCCTCAGTGAAGCTTCTCGGCTCATCCCTTGGATGGCTAAACAAACTGCTCCCAGAGCACAAGAGTATCAACATACTCAAAACTTCTTAACATTCTCAACACTTGGGATCCGACGACACTACTCGCTTTCCAAAACTAAGATTTGCCTCCTAAGCTTCCTTTCGAGTGTATTATCATTATTTGAAGATTTAGAGGTTGTTTAATGTCTTATGAGTTTTCTTTACAAAATAATATCCTTTTAGTCTTATCGCAAATATTATAAGTTCTCGGGATCTCCTAATCCCCAAATGACACCAGAGAATGTCTCGATCCATGAAACACCATAACAAGGCCCGAATCCTCGTTCGTCCTATCAAACCTCATCAAAACTCTCAAAATAAAATCGGCATGACCTGCCCGCTATTCTCACTCCTCAGAATCACAGATATCATTGGAAAGGCATAATTAAATTAGCACCATCAACCAACATGTCATATATCAACATATTCTAAAATAACCACATAGCACTTAGCATATAAAGCATGCATCACACATCCTAAGTTACCCACTTAGCACGTAACATGTAATTCAATCTCAAAAACATTCGGTAGATGAATCATCTACATTGTCAGCCGAAGCCTCAGAAAACATTTTTCCAATCAACCACAAACAAGTGCATAAACAGTAAATCAATGTCGAAAGCATCGACCATAAGCATTAACTAAAGATTCAGTGAGTAGCCCTCACCTGCAGATTCTCCAGGGTTGTCCTCGAAAGTTCCTTCACAACCAGCTCCTTGTTCTTCAGAGAAATCCTCAAAAGAACCTTTAGAGTAAAACCACAGAATTCCATCAAAAACTATCAGAAACTCAGTAATCAATACTCCCTAAGGTTACACGAAGTAATACATACTCCGAGGTACGATAATCTAGCGCGAAAGGACAAGTTTTCGAAAAAGGAATTTTCCTCCCTCCCCCCTAGGGTGCTCGACCACTTTGGGTAATTAGGTAGCTCGATTTTTCTTCGATCAAACTTGGTTCCTAGGTTATTATTAGCCGTAACTAAGGGTATTCTAAACTCGGAAAAATTATCGGATCAAAAACTGTCGCAGGGGTATTTTGGTCATGATTTTTAGCTCAGAAATTCAAAACTGAAATTTCGAAAAACAAATTGGATGGGGACGTCACCAACGACGTTTATGACAACTAATCCTACTATCTCTAAGCTAAGGCGATAGTTTTCAGCCCAAAGGACGAAGCTTTGCCCCAAAATGGGTATTTTCACCAGAATTGAAACTCGACGGTAGTTTTTCGAGAATCGGCGCAGTATTATTAGCTAAACATACTCAGAAGAATGTAGGGAAGATGTTTAGAATCAAAAATGAAGTATTCAGGATAGTTTTGCAAAAACCTCAAAACTATGAGCACAGAAAGACATAGAGAAAAGCTATGGAAAAAGCGATCAGAGGTAAGGATTAGCGACTATACCTCGAAACCTTGAAGTAGCAACTGTTTAATCGATGATCAAGCAAGAAATGAAGTAAATCTCTTCTTCCTCTTCCTTCAATGGAGCTCGCGGCCTTGGAGAGAAAATGGAGGAGTTTTTGTGATTTTTCTCACCTTTCTTGCTATATATAGAGGTTGGCAAAACGCGGTAAAATGAAAGTTTCGCGAATCTGATATTTCCGGCTTCATTCTCCGTGAATTATAAGATAGGTTTTGGCGACATAAATCCAAAACTCAAAAGAGGTTCCCTAGTATTTTAATTGACTAATGCAAAGTCGGTGTAAAACTATTTTACCCGATAAGTTACTTTTTGCATCGGATGTCGGAATAGAAAACTTCCTTCTGACGAAAGATTGAAATCATCAAGAGAAATGGGTGTAAGCGTGTAGAATCTTCATTTGAAGCTCTGAATAGAAAAAGTCTTCATTGTCGGTTGATTCTAGGGTTTTGAAATACCAGGGTTTCGGTTTCGGCAAACTTCCGATGATTGGAATCGGACGTTCGTAGATCCTAGAGTTTCGCCTCGAAACGCTTGTTATATATGGAAAAAGAGAAGTTCTAACATTTCTCTGAAGATTTTTGGACTAAATTCCTACAGTGTTCCAAGGGTGGAAGATTTTTGGAAATTTTATTCCTATAGTGTTCCAAGGGTGGAAGATTAGTCTTTTCCTGAACTTTCTCCTTCATAAATTTATTTCATTTGATCAACTCTTGTTCAGGTTTCCCTTCACGATACATCAACCCTAATCGTGAATAGGATTTTATTCACTTGACATAAACTGAAAACTTGGGTCTTACATTACTACCCTCCAAAAAGAAAGTTTCGTCCTCGAAACTTAAGATTCAGTAAAAAGCTCCGGACATTATTCCTTGATCTTTTCCTCTAATTCCCATATAGCACCGTCCGTGTCTTTGTTCCAAATAACTTTCACTAAAGCACTTTGCTTTCCCCTCGATTGTTTCACTCCTCTAGTCCCAATGTTGACTGACGGCGTCTCAAAAGACATATCATCGTCCAGCTCTATGTTGTCCGGTTCGACCACTTGCGTCGGGTCTCCGTTGGAAATAAAATATTGTTGGCATTCGTGCAATCGCACAACCTTAACCACTTGCTCATTTGCTTTTGTTCGTCCAAAATGCTGATTAGAAACTCGGTACATCTCTATGTTCCGGAGTGAATGCTCAACTTGTCCTCGTGATGTTCACTCATGATCCAAACTCAACTCGGTCGCTTGATAACTCCTAGACGAAATATTGCGTTGGAAGCTAATAGTCCATTAACGTCACTTCCAACTTCGTGATTATCATCACTCGCACCATGAAATCAATCTTCTACTTAGTCGCCGTTCAAATTTAAAACTCGACTTGAGTCTTATTACCTCGTACAGGACAAGACTGATTCCCTTTAATACAATTTCATCCACAATTCATAAGCCAACATCCTCTTAATATCTAACAATCCATTATTGTCGTCTTCGTCCTCAAAACCTTCCTCACTTAAACCAATTTCGACTTATTGAAATTCCTAACACTTCCCACAAATCGATACTTAACCGCCAGAAGGTCAAATCATAACTATACCTCAAGGGACTTAACTAGTCATTTCGTCATCTCATCCTTCAACTTACTGTCATCCAGCTCAATAGCATGTGTCGGATCCGCAATATACTTCCGTTTAAACGCATCGGTGGAAGACTACTTCCTAGGCTTAGCATGTTATCCTAAACCTCGTGTACTTCTATAGTTTAAATACGAGCAATAACTGAGTAAAGTCTTCATAGGTGTACTAACTATAAGGTCAAAGCTCAGACAGTATAAGTAAGTTAGGTGTGTTTGCACACGCTACGAGAGTAATGAAACATATTATATTGGAATGAGAAAGAATGGTTAGAAGGTTACCATCGTTCTGTTAAGTTAAACAAACAGTTAGTACTCATCATAAGATAGCATCTAGTATAACTATACAATATGATTAAGCAATAACTTCAATCAATTCTAAGAGAAAAATCGCTTGCAGACAATCAATTCTCACTCTTTGCAGAGTCACACAACCTAGCACAGAAGACCTATTCCCCAACAGCTCCCGAAAGACTCGACCGTGCTCTGATACCACAATGTAACACCCCGATTTCGGTGGCGTCACTTTAGTAACCAAAAATAAACTTAATGCGGAAAAACGTGAATATATTTTTTTTTGTCGATAATATAAACAAGACTTAAATAAATAAACCCAAAAGCGAAAGACAACAGAACTAATATACAATATATATATCATCCCCCGCTGTAAGTAGCGACCTCGTCACGAGTAACCTCCAGTGACGGAAAGAAGAAACGTGTAACGCCCGTAGGCAATATGTACAAACCAAAGAAAAAGGTAAGTGTCCGCAACACCATCCCTCAAAACTGAGAATGAACTGACCCATCGGCCTGAAACAAGACCTCCTAAGTCCAACCAACTCTCTGTGATTCCCGTAAGGAAACCACACAAAAAAGCTATAGGCGGGAAACTACCCTGTCCCCAAAGAAACAAATGATGTTCAGAGCTAAGACTCTACTCCTACACTAATCCCATCTCGAGGAGCTCACACTAACACTCAGTCCTACATGCTAGCATGATCGTCGTCCGAATTCGAAATCCAGAACGACCTAGTCTATGTACACCATCCGTCCTCCTCTTGCGACCGCGATGCGCTCCTGTTCCAGCATCCCAACCCTAGTTCCCGCCGAAGGGTGAACCGTCGTGAACCAGCCCGCCAAGGACATCTGACAAAGGGCGTAGTCCGCCAAAACACACACAGCAGACGCGAGGGTCAACTCCAAAGAATTATGTAAATATTAAACCCAATAGGTACAGATAATAGGATAGCCACTTAGGCTTATAGCTAGGGATAACATCCTAGGGTTGCATATTCCACCATGAATGTAACGACAGTCATAACAAATAGCATGCATCAAATAGAATTAACAATTATCAATCACACTCAGCAACTAAGTCAGTATGCATGTTGCATGAAATGATATGGCGGTTAACCCAGTTAACCAAATGCATTCCGGAACGGATGGACATCAAACGGATCAATCCTAGCACCAGCAACGGTGGGACCATTTCTGCCCGCGTGCCTCTTACTCCAACAACAATGGTAGTCAGATCAGCCGTAACCCGTAGGTCTGCCATTTCGGTCTGCTACAAGAGTCGTCTACAAACGCTCTTACACGGAAATCCGGGTCTTATGACCATTTTGGAATCCGACGACATTTTGGAATTCACCGAGGTCCGGTATCACGCCGTGTATTAACCTCCTATGTATGCATGAATGCAATGTGATTAGCCAAACAACGTCTCCGACCTCACTCGACACGTCGCCACGTGTTCTAGCTAACTTAATGTCTCTAAAAAGCATACCCTAAGGTAAATGTCGATTCTGCGACAAAATACAATAATCATAAAATGAGTGCAACCACTCACGATAACTCTTCGAGTCATCAATGCTCTCACGAAGTCTCACGCTTCAGTGGAGTCTCACACATTCACAAAGTCTCACGCTTCAGTGAAGTTTTATGCTTTCACGGGGTCTCACGCCCCAGTGAATTTACACACTTGCACGAAGTCTCACGCTTCAGTGAAGTTTCACGCATTCACAAGGTCTCACGCCTCAGTGAAGTTTTATGCTTTCACGGGGTCTCACGCCCCAGTGAATTTACACACTTGCACGAAGTCTCACGCTTCAGTGAAGTTCCATGCTATTCACGAGGTCTCACGCCTCAGTGAAGATCCATGCTTTCCACGAGGTCTCCCGCCTCAGTGAAGTATCACGCATTCACAAGGTCTCACGCCTCAGTGAAGCTTCTCGGCTCATCCCTTGGATGGCTAAACAAACTGCTCCCAGAGCACAAGAGTATCAACATACTCAAAACTTCTTAACATTCTCAACACTTGGGATCTGACGACACTACTCGCTTTCCAAAACTAAGATTTGCCTCCTAAGCTTCCTTTCGAGTGTATTATCATTATTTGAAGATTTAGAGGTTGTTTAATGTCTTATGAGTTTTCTTTACAAAATAATATCCTTTTAGTCTTATCGCTAATCTTATAAGTTCTCGGGATCTCCTAATCCCCAAATGACACCAGAGAATGTCTCGATCCATGAAACACCATAACAAGGCCCGAATCCTCGTTCGTCCTATCAAACCTCATCAAAACTCTCAAAATAAAATCGACATGACCTGCCCGCTATTCTCACTCCTCAGAATCACAGATATCATTGGAAAGGCATAATTAAATTAGCACCATCAACCAACATGTCATATATCAACATATTCTAAAATAACCACATAGCACTTAGCATATAAAGCATGCATCACACATCCTAAGTTACCCACTTAGCACGTAACATGTAATTCAATCTCAAAAACATTCGGTAGATGAATCATCTACATTGTCAGCCGAAGCCTCAGAAAACATTTTTCCAATCAACCACAAACAAGTGCATAAACAGTAAATCAATGTCGAAAGCATCGACCCTAAGCATTAACTAAAGATTCAGTGAGTAGCCCTCACCTGCAGATTCTCCAGGGTTGTCCTCGAAAGTTCCTTCACAACCAGCTCCTTGTTCTTCAGAGAAATCCTCAAAAGAACCTTTAGAGTAAAACCACAGAATTCCATCAAAAACTATCAGAAACTCAGTAATCAATACTCCCTAAGGTTACACGAAGTAATACATACTCCGAGGTACGATAATCTAGCGCGAAAGGACAAGTTTTCGAAAAAGGAATTTTCCTCCCTCCCCCCTAGGGTGCTCGGCCACTTTGGGTAATTAGGTAGCTCGATTTTTCTTCGATCAAACTTGGTTCCTAGGTTATTATTAGCCGTAACTAAGGGTATTCTAAACTCGGAAAAATTATCGGATCAAAAACTGTCGCAGGGGTATTTTGGTCATGATTTTTAGCTCAGAAATTCAAAACTGAAATTTCGAAAAACAAATTGGATGGGGACGTAACCAACGACGTTTATGACAACTAATCCTACTAGCTCTAAGCTAAGGCGATAGTTTTCAGCCCAAAGGACGAAGCTTTGCCCCAAAATGGGTATTTTCACCAGAATTGAAACTCGACGGTAGTTTTTCGAGAATCGGCGCAGTATTATTAGCTAAACATACTCAGAAGAATGTAGGGAAGATGTTTAGAATAAAAAATGAAGTATTCAGGATAGTTTTGCAAAAA
The DNA here is from genome assembly GCF_012489685.1 of Lotus japonicus. Taxonomy (NCBI): domain Eukaryota; kingdom Viridiplantae; phylum Streptophyta; class Magnoliopsida; order Fabales; family Fabaceae; genus Lotus; species Lotus japonicus. The sequence continues at coordinate 31,805,835 of NC_080043.1, read as the reverse complement.
CCTCAAAACTATGAGCACAGAAAGACATAGAGAAAAGCTATGAAAAAAGCGATTAGAGGTAAGGATTAGCGACTATACCTCGAAACCTTGAAGTAGCAACTGTTTAATCGATGATCAAGCAAGAAATGAAGAAAATCTCTTCTTCCTCTTCCTTCAATGGAGCTCGCGGCCTTGGAGAGAAAATGGAGGAGTTTTTGTGATTTTTCTCACCTTTCTTGCTATATATAGAGGTTGGCAAAACGCGGAAAAATGAAAGTTTCGCGAATCTGATATTTCCGGCTTCATTCTCCGTGAATTATAAGATAGATTTTGGCGACATAAATCCAAAACTCAAAAGAGGTTCCCTAGTATTTTAAGTGACTAATGCAAAGTCGGTGTAAAACTATTTTACCCGATAAGTTACTTTTTGCATCGGATGTCGGAATAGAAAACTTCCTTCTGACGAAAGATTGAAATCATCAAGAGAAATGGGTGTACGCGTGTAGAATCTTCATTTGAAGCTCTGAATAGAAAAAGTCTTCATTGTCGGTTGATTCTAGGGTTTTGAAATACCAGGGTTTCGGTTACGGCAAACTTCCGATGATTGGAATCGGACGTTCATAGATCCTAGAGTTTCGCCTCGAAACGCTTGTTATATATGGAAAAAGAGAAGTTCTAACATTTCTCTGAAGATTTTTGGACTAAATTCCTACAGTGTTCCAAGGGTGGAAGGTTTTTTGAAATTTTATTTCTATAGTGTTCCAAGGGTGGAAGATTAGTCTTTTCCTGAACTTTCTCCTTCATAAATTTATTTCATTTGATCAACTCTTATTCAGGTTTCCCTTCACGATACATCAACCCTAATCGTGAATATGATTTTATTCACTTGACATAAACTGAAAACTTGGGTCTTACAATCTCTTTGTTGGAGATGCGTGCTCTAATAAACACTCACGTACCAGTAAAATTTTTGATTATGATCTATCGTATTATTGCAGTGTTCCATTCTTAGGAACGTAAGATTTGCGAGTTGTGTAAGACCCTGGATTTTAGAATTAAATAAATAATTAATTTCCAGCTCACGCATAGGATTCTGTGTAAGCGTGAGAGGAACTTGACTTTCGTTTAATGGTTGGATTAGTATTATGAAGAAGAAAACGTTAGTAAACGACTAATTTGCACTTAAAGACACGATGGAAACTAATTCCAAAAATCTTCAGAGAAATGTTAGAACTTCTCTTAATCCTTCCATGATAAGCGTTTCGATACGAAACCCTGGAATGCACGAACGTCCGATTCTAATTCTCGGAGGTTTGCCGAAACTAAAACCCTGATAGCTCAAGAAACCTAGAATAAACGGTTGATGAAGACTTTTTCTTTTCGGAGCTTTAAACGAAGATTCCACACGCATACACCTATTTCTCCTGATGTTTCCCATCTTTCTTCAGAGAGAAGTTTTCTCATCCGACATTCACTGCAAAAAGTTCTTTTCGGGTAAAATAGATTTACACCGACTTTGGATTGTTTACCTTAATTCCAAGAAACCTCTTTTGAGTTTTGGAATTCTGTCGCCAAAACCTATCTTAGAATTCATAGAGGAATGCGCAGGAAAAATCAGAATCACTCTTATATTTTTATCTTAACTCTATGAGTTAAATCCTCCGATATCTAAACTAATATGTACCGGTTTACAAAATATCTTCTCAAAATATCTTTACAAAATATCTCTACAAAATATCTTCTCAAAATATCTTTACAAAATATCTTCTCAAAATATCTATCCATCCTTATCCGATCCTTGGTAAATATCTTCCATTTCATTCACTATATATAGGTTGTAGCTTGAAGAATGAAAAAACAAAAATCTCACCCAAAAACCCACCCAAACCCGCGGCCAAGGAGGAAAAGAAAGGAGAAGAGTTTTTCGCCGATTCTTGCCTAATCGTTCCATAGTTCGTTGCTACGCGTAGGCCTCAAGGTACTGATGTTATTTCTTTCTTCTGATCTTAAATTCCGTCGCTTTTTGCTATGTCTTTCTGTGCTCCAAGTTTTGAGCTTTTTGTAAAACTGTCCAAATAACTTGATTTTAGTGTCTAAACTTATTCCCTGCGTGCCCCTGAGCATGTTTAGCGGATTACATTTTGCCGAATGTCGCCGAAAGGCCGCCAAGTTTCAATGCTGCTTGAAAAACCCATTTATGGCTAAAGTTCCGTCCTTTGGGCTTAAAACTCTCGACTGAGCTTAGTGTTAGTAGGATTAGTCGTCATAATCGACGTTGGTGTCGACCCCATCTAATTTGTTTTTCGAAATTCTGATTTTGAGTTTCCGAGCTAAAAATATTGACCAAAATACCCCTGCGACAGTTTTCGATTCGATAATTTTTCTGAGAGTTTCCCTGGCCTAGATATCGCCTAAGAATACCTAGGAATCGATTTAGATCGAAGAAAAAGTTCGGAAACCCTATTTTACATAGTGGCCGAAACCTATTGCTTAGGGTACTGTGTCCGAAAATAATTTTTTGGTCTCTATGACCTGAACCATTGCGTAGCTCTTTCGATTGTTGAAATTTTGGCGCTGGTTTCGTGTCATTCCGAGTTCTGTAGCTCGAGTTATGCTCGTTTTAGCGAACGAAGTTCTGTTGTCAATTCGTGCCTAAAAAGGAACTCTGAAGCTTTAAAAGCTTTCTTTTCGGTTTCGATTAGCGTTATTAGATAGTGTTACTTCTAGTAGGGCTTGTGTTGATGATTGTGTTTCCTTGTTCTAGGTTCACAACTTCCATGCCCAACTTCTACTCACGAAGGTAAGGGTAACTCAGTTTTAGAGCCTCTTTGAGTCTTGCCTGCTTTTATCGCACTGCATGCCTTTGAGATGAAGATGTTTATATTGATTGGCATTGGATTATGATTATTATGCTTGCTTATGTTGACTGTTTCTGAGGCTTGTGCCAAATGTTTTCTGAAGGCTTCGACCGAGTAAACTTATTGAGACGTGTGTCTCCGTTTTCTGAGAGGCTTCGGCTGTTTACTGGTTTCGGTCCTTACTGCTTTCAAGTGGATAAGACGTGATTATTGTTGAATGATTTTGGCATATAGGGCTGAAACTTAAGTGGCATCCAGTGGTTGTCGTTCCACATGCCTATCCCGTCCTTCGAGGCGTTATTAAGTGGCATTCAGTGGTTGTCGTTCCACATGTCTGTCTCGTCCTTCGTGGCGTTATTAAGTGGCATCCAGTGGTTTTCATTCCACATGGTTGTCCCGTCTTGTGAGGCGATATTAAGTGGCATTCAGTGGTTGTCGTTCCACGTCTGTCCCGTCTTGAGAGATGTTATTGATCGATCCATTTTGGTAGCAGCATATAGTTGCATTATAGGGAACTAACACTTGACCCTATGTTGTTGGATTTTAGTTATTGGTTTGTTGATATCTGAATTGATATTATACTGTTGAAGTTTTTGATATCTGATTTGATGTTATATGTTAAGTTGTTGATATATGAGTTTAGTTATGTTGCTAGTTTATTTACCATGCTAGGAAATTAAATTCGAATAGCATGATTTTCTCTTTTGTACATGGTAGTTGCATGGAGTTAACCCTTTCTGTTTGCTACTTGTTGTTTAGGCGCTTAACGCTATTAGGCGATGGTGAGCCTTCCGCTGAAGCTTAGCCGTTCGAGTTGGAGATCATGACCGTGGGCGGTCGTGTAAAGGTGGATGAAGCAGTTGCTTTTTCCTTTTGGTGGACTATGTCTGAGTTTCTTTCCCCATCTGAAAAATCTGTTGTTTAAACTTTATCTCCGCCACTGTTCCAGTGAGCGTACTTATTTTGAAAACCTGCTTACGATATTGTATGACACTATTATTATATGTCGGGAACGGGTTGTTGAATAAAGTCTATGTTATGTATTCAATTATGTTCAGTTGTTTCGAAAAGGAACAAAATATTGTGTTTTCTTAGGATTAAGAAATAGTCCTTAGACTTGTTAGGTTACTAATGCGACTCCTCAGTTGAGAAATTGGGGTGTTACAAGTTGTGTTTTATGAACTTTGTTCATCCATCAACCGTGGTCATTTTACGCGCATCTCCATCACCACCACTCGTCTATTTTTCATTAAAAAATGAATTTCATGAGATAAAGTTAATTGACAAGTAAAGTAAAATCTAAAGATGTAATATTTACAGTAAAGTCTGCTTATTACCAACTACAGCTCTCCAAAATCTGTAAACGGGGAAGAAAAAAAAGAGCATTTTACAATAAAGTTTGCTTATTACCAACTAAAACTCTCCCAAGTAGAAGCAACTGCAGGGGCTTGAAGAACACCAACTTTCCATGGAGAAAATTGTGGGTTGTTAAAGCACCAAACAAGATCAAGCATTTCATTTACAAATCAGCAAACAACATAACACTCTGCAGAGCAAACTTAGCTAGAAGAGGCATCCAAACATAAGAGATATGCGTGTTATGTGGGCAAGAGGTACCTGAAACACAAGGCCACCTATTCCTCCACTGCCCCTGGGCTAGAGCAGCTTGGTTCCACCACCCTCTAGGAGTTCGCATAGACCTGATCCATACCTGCTTTGTTGAATGGCTAAAAGACATCTGCATGTACAGTACATGGGACATTGCTGTACAGGTCTTCCAGTGAATTTGGGCAATTTGGAAGGCACGAAATGAGTGTTTTTTAAACAACACCCAACCCCAACCCACTGATTCGATGGATACAACCATGAAAAGCTTCTCAGATTGGGCAGCAACACAAGACCAAACTGAGACATTGGTAAGGGAGGATCTATGGACAACATCGTCGAATGGATGGATAAAATTCAACATAGATGCAGGATGGACAAGGGAGAGCTCGAAAGGTTTTGGTTTTGTGGCTAGAGACACAAGAGACAATTTAATGGTGGCAGGAGCACAGTTGGAAGAGAAAAGATCGAATCCGCTTTTAGCAGAAGCAATGACTTTGAGATGGAGCTTAATGATAGTAAAGGAGATAGGTATGGATATTGTAATTTTTGAATCAAACTCTCTATCACTCTCTCTCTCTCTCTCTCTATCACCAATGCAATGAGAACTGACTCAATTGTTTGAACTATCCAGACTCTGTCATACAGAACTGCAAGGCCTTAGCTAGATCTTTTCCTTCTATCTCTTTCTCACATGTAAGGCGCAAAGCAAATTTCCCTGCCATATTTTAGACTCTGTTGCTTGCAAATATCACTCTAAAGTTTGGTGGAATGATGCCCTAACTGATATTGTGCAAGTCTTGCTCGTAGACTCAACTTTTTTGAATTAATATATTGGAGCATTGAACTTTAAAAAAAAAAGTAGTATTTACCTTAAATAATTTGATAATAATCCATTGAATTACTTAATACGAGCACCACATCCAAAAAAAATTCAAGGTAACACAAAATTAGCTAAAAAAGTTTGAACCAATGTCATTAGAAATGCGCTTAAACGAGTACGTTGCCGACATTTCTCCACATTAAAACCACTGAATGTTTATCTTGGAACATCTCCATTGCTAGTTCTTAATTATTAATTCTTAGCACTATTCATGTGGGTCCGTACTGCCACTTGTGCTCTAAGCAACTCTTAAGCAACATTTCGCTTCAACCACAAGTTCTTAACTTTGAGTTCTTAACACTATTCATCTGGTCTCACCATACCACATTATTTATACTTTTTATTTTCATAAAGTAATAAAACAAAACTCATAAAGTAATAAAGTAATTTAGATAAGAGTAAGAAAAATATTTTTTTTGCTAAGAACTCATAAAGTAAAGTTACTTATATAAGAACTAACTTTTATTTACAAGAATTAAGAATTCTACGTCAACCATCTCTAATGCTTAAGGAGTTGATTCTTAATTTTTAGCTTAAGAACTCACTTCTAAAAACTAGCAATTGTATACGCTCTTATCTATTAACAAAGTAGTGTTCTTTCCTACCGTATGGGCGAGTGTGTCTTTTAAGATGATGTGACTCTTATGTCGTGTATAATTTAAAGGGGTTTGATTTAGGCATAAAGACAAAAACCATGCAATTAATTAAAGGTGAGTGACTAAAGTCAATAATAGAGGGAATCAAAAAGTGAGCCTTTAAAATTTAAAAATGGTGTGGAAACCCTCTTGACTGAAGTGGATGATGTTATGACGTGGCTTCCATTACTTGAAAGTGGAAACTGGTAACCCTCTTGTAAAAAGTGCTGCACACTCTCTCTGCTGTACAATCTCTCCATGTTCCCATATTTGCAGTTCCCCTCGCCGCACAGCTACTCTCTCCATCGCTAAACTCGTCCTCGACTTCCATCTCCGCCATCCTCTCTGGCAGCCTTAGCTCTCCGATTTCCGTCATGGACACGCAGACTGAGGAAGCTGTCCGCCGAGCGGCACTCTCCGCCATCACAATCCAAACGGCCTTCCGTTATGCCACCATGCGCTCCAAGCGCTCCGTATGCTTTTCTCTACCTTTTTGTTATTTAGTAAAAAAAGTATTTTGATATTTTATGTCAATAGCATAATTTTGTTATATCTAAGCACTCTTTGATATTTTATTTTCCAATTTTAGGAAAAGATCTATGATGTGTTTTTGAGTTTTAGAGGAGAAGACAGTCGCGCAAAGTTCATTTCACATCTCTATGCCGCCCTCCAAAATGCTGGGGTTTATGTTTTCAGAGACAATGATGAGATTGAACGGGGAGATGGGATCTCATCCTCACTATTGCGAGCTATCAGCAAATCTAGAATTTGTATAGTGGTTTTGTCAAAACATTATGCTAATTCAAAGTGGTGTATGCGAGAGTTGGTTGCAATAATGGAACAACGCATAACCACAGGCCTGGTGGTTGTTCCGGTGTTCTATGAGGTAGATCCCTCAGATGTGCGTCATCAGACAGGTGAGTTTGGAAAAGCTTTTGAAGATCTTATGACAAAGACATCACTATCACTGCATCAAGTCATAATGAACAATTGGAGGACAGCACTCCTTGAAGTTGGTGGCATAGCAGGTATCGTCATCATAAATTCCAGGTAATAAATTAATTTGAATTTCGAATCTATATACTAATTTTGAAATTTATAATACAAATATAAAATATTACTAGTTTGAATTAGAAAATTTATTGTTTTGCTTTGACTTCGTAACTTTCAAAATAAAGATTAAAAATTTAAAGTTCTAAATTTAAATGGTTTTGAAGAATCTCTTTTGATGCTAATCCTATGATTCTGCCACTGCCATTTTTATGTGTTCTACTGGTCTACTCAAATGGCTTTTGTTTTTGGGACGTACCTTGTGTAGGGGTTTATGCCATAAGTTTGGTAAGAGTGTTGTGTTTTGCTCTTTGTATGTTGTTCATGTCTATTCAACTAAGCATATTGTGAATTAGATATTTTAGGTTGAGAGGGTTATATGGTGTCATGTTGTTTTTTGGGTATTGTTCTTGTAATTTTAATAAATGTTGTACCGACAGATCTAAGATTGCTGCCCCTTTCCCCACCCATTTTTAACCCCAAGCTTTGGTAGGTGAAAAAAGAAGTTCTCCACTTTTCTTCATCTTACTCTCCTAAGTCAACGCTAACCTAAAAACTAGTTCTACCTTTTTGGTAGAGGACTATGATAACCAACTCACAATAGAACCGTGTGTGGAAGGCGAACTTATTTGCATAGGCCAAACGGCCGAGGCTGCTATTGAGTTCATTTTCATGTACATGACTGTATTTGACAAACGACATGTTCAATTTCCCATTTCTTTTTTCAAATGTTCTATCATTTGTGTCCTTGACGTCGCTCCATCCCAGCTGCATCCAAATAGTTGGGCTTTTGTGGAAGTCTTTTCTATACTCTGCAATCACTTTAATATATCTCCCACTGCCAATATCTTTTTCTCCTTCAAAGTTGGTCTTGGTTTACGGTTTAAGGTCGGGTGGGTTGCCGTCAAAAGTATTCAAGGGTGAAGTATCGGGTGAAGTATCTTCACACTTTACCTCCAATCTTACGAAAAATTTGAATATAAGTTCTTCTTTTGCGAGAGCAATGAAGTTATTCCCTCGTCCTTCTATTTTTAAAATCCAATAGGACCCTTCTTGATTTATACCAACCGACTTTTATGCCAAAATTAGTGAGGCTTTTTGCTTGGTTTAAATCAATTCTCCTTGTTCAAATTCTTTCAAGGCCTTGGCTTGAATTCTTTCAAGGCTTTGGGGCTCGGTTTAGACAAGCGTGGGCTTAGCATTGCTAAGGCTCAAGTGCTTGGCTCTTAGGCCAGCGGAAAATTGTTCAATTATAAATATTCCTATTTAAAAAATATTAAACTTGGAGAATATAGGGGAATGTTGTCAAAAAGCGTGCCATGTTCGCAAGAAAAAGACATGTCCAAGAAACGATAAAACTTCAACTAAATGATCTTGCTTCCCCCCGGATCTAATCTTCTTCTGCTATTATTGTCTTCAAACCAAGTACTCCTTGTCTCCAATGTGGGCACTGATGTTCACAAAGTGAAACCTAGAAGTCCGAGAGAGAACCAGCGAGAACCAAGGATGCAAGTTTTACAGGGCCCACGGGGGTCACCAATGTGCACAAGCGACTCAAACTCAACCCTAGGATGCAAGTGACCATACATTCTCAAATGTATACTCTCCTTCATATGTGTCAAACAACCAATTATCCCAAAAGCTTAAGCTGTTGGGTAAGGGTCAAACGAATGATTTTATATTATATTCTAACACACCCCCTCACGCAACAGCCCTTTAGGCTTGAAGTGTGTATAAATGCATAGGCCCACCTACCATGTGCTTAAATTCCACTTTTTTAATTAGAAAGTGAGGGGTGCAAGGATCGAACTCTAGACCGCTAAGTCGTAGAGGCTGTGATACCATGTCAAGTAACTAATTATCCCAAAAGTTTAAGCTGTTGGGTAAGGGTCAAATGAATAATTTTATATTATATTATAACAATATGCCCGCTGTCTCTTTATGGGCATACAATCATTCCATAATTACATTCTATACTTATTTGTCCGTTATTGCGTCGCCTTCTTGATCTTTTGATCCTAATCACGGGCGCTGTTGTAGGCCTTCCTTTGTTGTCACTCAATTGGTCTACCCTCGTTATGCGTCATAATGATCAATGCTTGTTAAGGAAAAAGACCGATCCTCATGGATGATCTGTCTCTCTCCTCAATGTGCCAAATATGACCAACCAGATCTCAGTTGGGTCCAACCAGTCCTGGGAGAATTCTTAACTAGTTAATAGGTGCATACTTGGGGACCGTTAAAAATGTTTAACTTTCTTAAATGAATTTTACTATATATGTGAGCGCCCGTGCGGATGCGGGTGCGTGTGTGTGCTCAGTTTATTTTCTTCTTCTCTTGATCTCACCACAGTTTGTAAAATGGTATTATATTTGTTTGCGCGTACTTATTCTAGGTTCATATTTTACAGAAATGAAAGTGAGGATATCACGAAAGTAGTTGAAGATGTTGCCGATTTGCTAGGCAAGACAGACTTATTTGTTGCTGAGCATCCAGTGGGGGTAGAAGCTCGCATTCAAGATGTAATTCGACTATTGAAAAGCCAACAATCCAAAGATCCTCTACTACTTGGGATATGGGGGATGGGAGGGTTGGGTAAAACAACCATTGCCAAAGCCGTGTATAATCAAATTCGTCGTGATTTTGAGGCTAAGAGCTTCCTCCTAAATGTTAGGGAAGTTTGCGAACAAAATAATGGCATAGTTACTTTACAACTGAAACTTCTTTCTGATATCTACAAAACCACCAAGACAAAGATAGATAATGTTGAATCAGGAAAAGTTGAATTGAAGAGAAGACTTAGCCAAAAGAAAGTATTTCTTGTGCTGGACGATGTCAATAAATTGGACCAACTGAGGGCTTTGTGTGGAAGTTGTGAATGGTTTGGCCAAGGAAGTAGAATTATCATCACAACAAGAGATGTAAATATAGTTCAAAAGGAGTTTGGAGTTGAAGTTGTATATAGAATAAAAGAGATGGACAACAAGGAATCTCTTGAGCTTTTTAGTTGGCATGCATTTAAGCAACCAAGTCCTGAAGATGGTTTCGCTGATCTTTCTAGCGATGTAGTTAAATACTGCGGTGGGTTGCCGCTAGCTCTTCAAGTAATTGGGTCCTTTTTGTTGACTAGGAGGAGGATAACAGAGTGGAAGAGTGTACTGGAGAAACTCAAAATGATTCCCAATAATGAAGTGATGGAGAAGCTTAGAATAAGTTTTGATGGTTTAAGTGATGATGATATTAAAGAAATATTCCTTGATATAGCTTTCTTCTTTATTGGGATGGACCAAAATGATGTGATTGAGATATTAAATGACTGTGGGAATTTTACAGAAATTGGAATAAGTGTCCTCGTACAACAATGCCTTGTAACTATTGATAGGAAGAACAGGATCGGAATGCATGATTTGCTACGAGACATGGGAAAAGAAATTGTCCGCAAGAGATCAGCAGAAGGGGGCAAGGAGCCTAGTAGATTATGGCGTTATGAGGATGTGCACCGTGTATTATCAAAATACACTGTAAGAACTTATTGCATCTATTGTTTTTGTTTCTAAACTATCTAAAGTCAGATTGCTAAGTGAATTCAGTTGTTACCAACACTCAGTTGCCTGTCTTGTTTATCTCAATAATTGTGAAAATAATCTTTGCTTGTGAATCGTTTTGTGTTCCATGGTTTCTAGTAACAGATTATGGGCTTCAAACCTTACAGTTGTAGTCAGTGGATTTTTAACTACCATTTACCTACGTTATGTGATTCATTTTTTTTTTTTCTGTTGATTTTGTCTCATAGAGAACAGTGGATGTTCAGGGACTGACTTTGAAGTGTCCAGAAATGGATACAACTTATAATTTGGATGCCCAAGAATTTGAGAAGATGGATAAACTTAGATTGCTTCAACTTGCTGGCGCACAACTTAATGGAGATTATAAGTATCTTTCAAGAGATCTTAGATGGCTTTGCTGGCATAGATTTCCTTTAAAATATACACCACCAGACTTTCATCAACAAAGTTTAGTTGCCATTGACTTCAAATATTCCAATCTGGTACAAGTTTGGAAGAAGTCCCAGGTACGAGTTATAATTCTTTAAAAGATAGAGTTTGAATAGTAATAGTGCATGTTGATGCAACAAATTTTACCGTCCCATGTGATACTTCGACTTTATTAACTACGCTTTAAAAAAATGTTATGTGATGATTTGAAAATTTGATAAGCTTGTTGGAAAATGGGATTCCAGGCCAAAATTATGATTATGTTTTCACACAGTCACTGATTGTAAATATCTCTCTTTGAAGTAGTTAGATAAATATTAAGATGAAACATGTCATTCAAAATTTCGAATGTACAGATCATCATTTTTATTCCCAAAAGATAACATTTAGTATCAAGATGAATTACATCATTTTCTTCCCGAAAACGAAAATTGTTCTTGATGTTAAATATGGTCTACACTGATTAATTTTTTCCTAGGGAGGAAAACAATAATATCTGTATTAATTGCAGTGACTAAAATGAGCAATACACATATCTTACATGGACATTTTAAACCGACTTTTGTGTGATATTTTTTCTTTTTCGTCTATTTTCCTTTGCTGCTTTCTCTAACATAGGTTTTCAAATCTCTTTGTGCCAGATGCTGATGAAGCTGAAATTTCTCAATCTTAGTCATTCTCCAAACTTAAGACAAACTCCAGACTTTTCAAACTTACCAAATCTTGAAAAGTTAGTACTGAAAGATTGTACTAGTTTGTCTTCGATTTCTCATACAATTGGAAATCTCAATGAACTGCTTCTTATAAACTTGAAAAACTGTACAAGCCTTCGTCAACTTCCAAGAAGCATCTATAAGTTGAAGTCATTAAAAACACTCATTTTGTCTGGGTGTTCAAAAATTGACAAGTTGGAAGAGGATATGGAACAAATGGTATCTTTAACCACCTTGGTTGCAGATAACACTGGTATAACAAGAGTTCCCTTTGCTGTAGTGAGATCAAAAAGCATTGGATATATATCTCTGTGCGGCTATGAAGGATTCTCACGAGATGTATTTCCTTCAATTATACAGTCTTGGCTGTCTCCAGCTAATAATGCTTTATCCCAAGTTCAAACATCTGTTGTGGGTATGTCATGTCTTGATCTATTGGATGAACAGAACAGTAGTTTCTATGGTCTATTATATGCTCTAAAAGATCTTCAGAAGCTTCAACGCCTATGGGTGAAGTGTGACTCAGATGTTCAGCTGAATCAAAGTATAGAGAGGATTTTGGATACCTTAAATACCACAATTTGTGGGGAATTAGAAGCAACCCCAAGCACATCTCAAGTCTCAGCCAATAAGTCCACTTTAGTTGATTGGCACAACCAAGTTCGCATTTCAAGGTCAAAAAAATCATTGACATCTCTTCTGATACAAATGGGAATGAACTGCAGTGTTGCTGATACTCTTAAAGAAAGCATTTTACAGGTTCTCTCTCTCCACTTTACACACACACCACCTTTACCTGATTAAAGTAAGTATATGGAACTAGGGTTGCCTTATTAATGTTTTAAGTTTGAGAAATGCTAGCCTTTACACACACACCACCACCTTGAGAGTTGGTTAGACATCACATTAGTTTTTAATTTAGATTAACTCTTGTGATAATTGATGTTTTAACATTGGTATTAAAAAGTAATTATACATCAAAACTTTATACTTACAAATGGGCATATGTAAAAGACTTGGGGCTTGTATGATTTTGTCTGTTTTGTACATTTAAATACTATTTTATAAAACTTGTTTTACAGAAGAAGAAAAGAAAAACCGGTTGAAGTTTGAACAAGATGTTTTGCAAAGCGTAAAGAAATGTGACTTGATAACTAAGAACAAAAACTGAAAACATCTGAGATGCTTTGAGATTATAGTTTAAAAACTGTAAGTAGAACTATTTATAAGAAGAGTTTTTTGAAGCAGTCTATATCAAACAAGTTTTTTCTCATTTTCTATTTTTAAAAAATAAATTGTTCAAAGAGACCCTTGCTATTTTTAAGTACAATATGAAATTTTTTTATTTCCTGAAGATGTCATAGAGTACAAGTTAAATTTACAAGAAAATAGGTAATTATGTTTTACGGAAAATATGTGTTTAACATTTAAATTAAATAATTTTAGTATCAAGATATTGAATATTTTTATTTTTTATATATGTGTGCATGTTCATTGAACAGAAAATGTCTCCCATCGAGTTTGGTTTACTTCCGAATAACAACTATCCTGATTGGCTAACATTCAATAGTGAATGTTCTTCTGTGATTTTCAAAGTCCCTCAAGTGGATGGGCGCAACTTGAGGGCAATAATGTGCATTGTTTATTCTTCTTCCCCAGACAAAATCACATCAGAAGGCCTGAAAAATGTGATGTTGATAAATTACACAAAAAACACCATTCAGCTCTATAAGAAAGATGCATTTGACTCCTTCGATGAAGAGGAGTGGCAGAAAGTAGTATCAAATATAGAACCGGGTAACAAAGTGAAGGTGGTTTTTGTTTTTTATAACGGTTTCGCTGTGAAGAATACAACAGTTTATCTCATATATGATGAACCAATTGACAAAAAGGCAGAGCACTACCATGAGCCAGATAAGAATGCTGTTGTTTCCAGCGGTGATGAAAATGTAAGTAATAATAGTCTGAGATTTTGCACATTCGAAATGAATGGTTGTTCATATTGTTATCAAAGCAGAATTTCAGTACTGAATTGGAACTGTAAAACAGTTGTGCATGTATCCATCTGGTCATGTATGTTGGACACACTGAACTGCTTCAACTGCTAGAATGGATAAAAAACTTTGCACATTTGGACTTTAAGTTTATTTCTTCAAATAGCATTATTCCATTCACGAGGTCATCCCTTTCTCTTTGTTTATGGTTTTAGATATTTGGTAGACTCTTCTTCATACTCCCTTCCCTAGTTAGAGCCGTTCTAACTTCACAGCCTTTCTGGTTCAGTCTGGCTGGTATCTTGATCGGGTCTCGCTGCTTTTCTGATCGGCGAAGGAGTTATAAACCCATTTTAAGGTTTGAACCCATTTCTTTTGCGTCCACAAAATATTTGTATGTTAAAATTAACTTTTTGCTGTTTATGATATCCTTTGAAGTTTTCCTAAGAAGTTATCCATGCTCAGTAAAAGGCTATCATTCATTTAATATATGTTGAACATCAGTCCTTCCTTTGGGTTTATATTTGGTCCATCTGAACCATAACTCTGAATCTAGGTCCTGATTACTCATTTCCCTATGAAGTTCATGATTGCATGTTTATTCTTCATAATGAAGCTTTGTTTCAATATTGATTTGATTGCTTATATTTGAGATACAACTTCTGCTATTTTATTGCTCTGTCTGAAATAGGGAAGTATCATCCGAGAGCGACCAAGGATCCAATAATCAAGTAGTAAGAGAAGCAACTCTCTCAGGTGATGTACATGATGATATGAAAAGGTGGGATGGAAAAAAGGAATAAACCATTCCAATATCGATGGGTTGGTGCAAATCTTGAGGCTCAAGGAATCAATTCTGAGCATTTCAAATTTCTGGAAGTCTTTAGACGAATTTCCAAAGCTAGAGGAGCAAAAATTGATTGAAGACAAGAGCCACAAGAATGGAGGTAAAAGCTGAAAAATATGTATTATTCTTCAGAGCCAAACTAATCCAAGGTGGAGCGCCTTTCTTCGTTCTTCATGTCAATTTATGTGTTGATTGGCAATGGTTTTTATGTTACTAGTTATAGTTTGTGTTTTACATTCCGCTGTGTTTCAAGTCCACATATGCTGTAATTATTTTAAAGGAAAACTCAAAAGTATTGTTGGTATGTTGAATATGTTATTTTTAAGTGATGCTTTAACAATTTGACTATTGTAGGAACTTTATATATGTCCTAGTAGCAATTAGACTGTGATATTGTAGTCATATTAAGGAGATTCATATTGACATAGGACTTACTTTTATTTCTAGAGAAATGAAAGTGAGAGGATACGATCATTTTGATATTTGTTTAGAGTACGGTGATGGATTTTTTTGTAAGCACTTCAATTTTGGTGGAAAAGAGGTGTAAAAAGGATAGATAGAATGAAAGAGAAAAGGAAAAGAGGATAAGTGAGGGAAATAATGTGAGTGTAACTCGAACAAAAGTTCGACCCAATCCATTGTAAGTTTTGTTTCTTTTTCATCATAATTGCTTGGTACCCTACATAGAAGCAACTATCTAAAAGCATCTCCAATGCTAGCTCTTAATTCTTAGTTCTTAGCGCTATTCATGTGGGCCCATACTGTCACATGTGCTTAAGCAACTCTCAAACAATTTTGCTCCAACCATGAGTTATTAGTGTAGGTTTCTAACAATTGAGGATTTGTTCCTAACCACATGCTTTTCTACCCATATAGAAAATAGGAGCATAATCCTAAACCACACTTGATTAACCCATACCCGAAAAACATGATGAAGATCTAGAGCGGAAGCGTACCTGAATGAGCCATGAGAATCGCTGAAGGATCTGGGGTTGTGATCTTCCAATTGTAGATCACCCTTAGGGTTTCCTGATGTTTTCCTCTGATGGGGATGAGGAGAAACTTTTCACGTTACTGTGTTGTGTCTACAATTGGGGACCATAACCCTATAAGTAACTGCATCAGTTACAATTCTGTTTTCAATATTTCTAATTTGGCCCCTCATCAAATTAGAATATTGCCTTATGGTATCCGCACAATACATTTTCATAACACACATGCCCTTAGCCATAAGATCAATATTAAATAGACCACTTTAGTTTTGGCTAATTAAATAATGGCCCTAACACAATTAAAAGTTACATTTGTGACCCAAAATTCTAACAATCTCCCACTGGTCACATATGTAACTCTACACATGTGTTAGACTTTATGAGCTCAAAAATGCCATTATATACCTTAAGCATATCCAAATAATCTCGTCCATTAGCCATTACAGTACATAGAACCAAAGTGATTTTCGTTATATCAATCATAACTAAACCCATCAATGATTACTAGTACTGACAAATGACATAGATTCATTATGAAATGTGCAGCATGAAAATCACAAGAAGGTGGCCTGTACTTGTCAATTTTCAACTGGTCCTACTTTACTTTAGTGAGATCATTCAATAACCTTATTGTACAAAGCATAAATAACAGAATATCAAACTTTATAATTAACCAAAAAAATATCCAAATACTAGAGTATGCATGCATAATACCAAACATAGAACACAAAATTTATATATGAGTAACTCCCACTAAACTAAGCATTCCTCACACTGCAAAACACCCATGTGAGCAGTGTGCTCATGAAAGACCTTAGGCGGAAGACCTTTTGTAAGAGGATCCGCTATCATGGAGTTTGTCCCTATGTGTTCTATAGAAATTTGTCCACTTTGTACCCTTTCCTTAACAACTAGGAACTTGATGTCAATATTTTTTGACTTGGTCGAGCTCCTATTATTGTTGGAAAATAAGACGGCTGATTTATTGTCACAGTATAACTTAAGCGGTCTTTCAATTCCTTCCACAATTCGCAGCCCAGTGACAAGATTCCTCAGCCAAATCCCATGGTTAGATGCCTCAAAACATGCTACAAATTCTGCTGCCATGGTGGATGAAGCTATGAGAGTTTGCTTGGCACTACGCCAAGAAACTGCACCACCAGCCAACATGTAGATATAGCCTGAAGTGGATCTCTTACTATCTTGGCATCCAGCAAAATCAGAGTCAGAATATCCAATGATCTCCAATTGGTTTGACCTCCTATATGTGAGCATATAATCTTTTGTTCTCTGTAAATACCTCATAACCCTTTTGGCTGCTTTCCAATGATCCATTCCTGGATTGCTCAAATATCTGCCTAACATCCCAACTATGAACGCTATATCTGGACGCGTACAAACTTGGGCATACATAAGACTCCCTACAGCTGATACATAAGGAATCTTTTGCATTTCCTGAATTTCTAAGTTTCCTTTTGGGCATTGACTGAGACTAAATTTGTCTCCCTTAGCAACTGGAGTATCCCCTGATGTACAATTCTGCATGCCAAACCTTTTAAGTACCTTTTCGATATAGCTCCTTTGTGACAATCCCAGAATACCCCGAGATCGGTCTCGGTGTATCTGAATTCGTAATACAAAGGAAGCGTCACCAAGATCTTTCATTTCAAATTTTCTTGATAGAAATCTCTTGGTTTCGTGCAACATGCCTATATCATTAGTGGCAAGCAGTATGTCATCAACATACAGAACCAGGAAAATATATTTGCTCCCACTGAATTTGTGATACACACAATCTTCAACAACATTCACCTCAAAACCGAATGAGAGAATTACTTCATGAAATTTGTGGTACCACTGACGAGATGCCTGCTTTAGTCCATAAATGGATTTTGTCAATTTGCAAACCGTATTCTTTGGGTCTCCTGACACAAATTTTTCTGGTTGCACCATATAGATTGTCTCATCAATGTTTCCATTGAGAAACGCTGTCTTGACATCCATTTGATGGAGTTCCAAATCATAATGTGCAACAAGAGCCATGATTGTCCTAAAAGAGTCTTTCGATGAAACCGGAGAGAAAGTCTCTTTAAAGTCAATCCCTTCCTTTTGAGTATAACCCTTAGCCACAAGACGAGCCTTATACCTCTCCACATTACCATTAGAATCCCGCTTGGTCTTAAATATCCATTTGCATCCAATGGGTTTCACACCTTCCGGTAATGGGACAAGTTCCCAAACCTTATTGTCTTGCATGGACTTATACTCTTCCTTCATTGCTTCAATCCATTTTTCAGAGTTGGAATCCTGCATGGCTTGCTGGAAGTTAATTGGATCAGCTTCCATCATACCATTATTTTCCTCATGTTCTTGGAGAAAGACTATGTAATCATCTGGAATAGCATTTCTCTTTTCTCTAGTGGATCTCCGCAAAGGTATTGGTTCTTGTAACACTTGTTCTTGAGGATCTTGAGTTTGTTCTTCATGAACCACCATATCATCTTGAGTAGGAGGAGATTCGACAACAATATCTTGTAGAAGTTCCGTACTTGCTTCATCAGAAGCAACTGTATGAATCAGTTTTGGAATTGTTACCGACTCTTCCTCTAAAGCAAAGTCCCTAATCTTGTTCTCCCATCCAAACTCAATTTCCTCAAAGAACATGGTTGTTCCCGTCTCAAAAATTGTCTTTAATTTGGGATCATAAAATTTATAGCCCCTGGATCTTTTAGAATAACCAATAAAGTAGCTGCTCACTGTTCGGGATTCCAATTTCTTTTCATTTGGCCTATAAGGCCTTGCCTCAGCTGGACATCCCCATACATGAAAATGTTTCAAACTAGGCTTTCGCCCAGTCCAAAGCTCATAAGGTGTTTTGGCAGCTGCTTTAGTTGGCACTCTATTTAGAATGTAAGCTGCAGTCTTTAGTGCCTCTCCCCAGAGTGACTCTGGCAAAGTAGAATGACAAATCATACTCCTTACCATATCCTTAAGAGTCCGGTTTCGTCTTTCAGCCACACCATTCATGCTAGGTGACCCTGGCATGGTGTACTGTGGGACGATTCCGCATTCCTCTAGGTATTTGGCAAAAGGCCCTGGACGTTGTTCACCTGAACCATCATATCTACCGTAATATTCACCACCACGGTCAGATTTGATACTCTTAATTCTTTTGTTGAGTTGGTTCTCAACTTCAGCCTTAAATGATTTGAACACATCCAGTGATTGAGACTTTTCATGTATAAGAAATAAGTATGCATATCTCGAATAATCATCTCTGAATGATATAAAATATTGTTGACCATTCCAAGAAGGTGTTGGAAATGGTCCACAAATATCCGTATGTATCAATTCCAAGATGCCTGTAGCTCTATATGCACCAAATTTCTTTGTTTTGGTCTGTTTACCTTTAACGCATTCAACACAAACATCAAAGTTTGTGAAGTCAATGGAATCCAAAATTCCATCTGACACTAGCCGATCAACTCTATTTTTAGAGATGTGACCTAGGCGCTTGTGCCATAATGCTCCTGAATTGTTATTATCAATTTTACGCTTAGTACCACGTGATTCCACATTCAGGGATTCGCTATAGGTGGCTACAGTGCTCAGCAAATACAGATTATCATATCCAATAAGTGAACCGGTTCCAACAATATTTGAATTAAAAGACAACTCGGCTTTACTGTTTCCAAATGAACATGAATAACCTGATTTGTCCAAATTAGAAACTGAAATTAAATTCCGTCTAAATGACGGTACCACAAAAGTGTCTTTCAAATCCAAATAAAATCCAGTACACAATAATAATCTAAAATTCCCTATAGCTTCCACCTCCACCGTCTTGCCATCTCCAACATAGATGTATCTTTCAACATCATTTGGCTTCCGGTAGCTTAGGCAACCCTGCATTGAAACACTGATGTTAGTAGTTGCACCAGAGTCTAACCACCAAGTGTTTCTAGGTACTGAAGCTAAATTGACCTCAGAACAGACCAAAGCAAAAAATGTACCTTTCCTTGCATGCCAAGCGTGATATTTAGTACATTTCTTTTTCATATGCCCAGACACATTGCAAAAGTAACAGGTATCATCCTCTTTCTGTTTCTTTTGTGCTGGAGCATCTGCAGCTTCATTCTTGGGCTCAACAATTTTCTTTCTTTTGCCCTTGTCTTTAGAGATGCTAACAAAATGAGCACTTTCTTTCCTTTCTTGCTTCAACCTTTCCTCTTCTTGCACACAAAATGAAATGAGCTCGTTAAGAGACCATTTCTCCTTTTGACAGTTATAAGATATCTTAAACTGACTGAATTGTGCAGGAAGATAAAGCAATACTAAATGAATGAGCAAGTCATCCGACAGCTCAAGCTTTAGCGCCTTAAGTTTTGAAGCAATATTTGACATGCCCATAATGTATTCCCTTATATTTCCTTTGCCCTGATATTTCATGGAAATCAAGTTCTGAAGAAGAGTACTTGTTTCCGCCTTATCGCTTTTTGCAAAGCGCTTTTCAATCTCAGCAAGGAAATCTTTGGCACCTTTTATCTCTTCCGAGATAGTACCCCTAAAGACCTCAGGAATGCCGCGCTTAATGATCATAAGACTCATGCGATTGGAGCGATCCCACTTCTCATAATCTTTCCTCTGTTCAGAGGTACTAGATTCCGTAGGAGAAGCGGGTTTCTCCACCCTTAGTGCAAGGTCAAGATCCATGCAGCCAAGAACAATTTCCATGTTCTCTTTCCAATCCTTAAAATTTGTTCCATCAAGGATCGGAACCGAATTCAGATTAGCAGATATCGAACCGATAGTAGCTGAAAATAGAACAAAAACAAATGCTATAAATATACTCACATTAAGAAAAATTGAATCATCAATACGTTCAAATAATGGCATAACCCATCTCAAGATACCTAGTGCACCATCAATATCATGTCTTTTGACAGTAATACTAATTGCTAGTGGTACTCTTGTTGTAATGATCAAACATTGATAATAAATCATGTCAAATAACAAACCCTTCTTTGGATTGATTTATCATTCACATGTAAACCCTTAAAATTATCACATGTTTATCATCACAGGTGTGTATGAAATCCGGCCAAGCATTAACTTTTCCTTTGGGGTCCATTAATACTCGCATGGATAAACATACACACGCACAAACTTTTAATATTTCTTATGAGCAATCTCCATAAAAAGAGGTCACTTTTGTGACTTTCTTATTTTAATTGACTCATTTAAAATATTAAACAATTGTATAAAAAATACAGACCATAGCCAAAATTTGAACGCACACTAATAATTTTCCAGAATCTTTCGATATAACCATATTGGAAACAAATTTCTCTTGCCCAAGATTATACTAACAAATACTAAGAATTTAGTATCAATTTAATATCATCAGAGAGCAGCCGACATACAGTTTTCCTTTTCTTGTTGATTTTGATTTTAATCAAACCATAAAACAAAACAAAACGACAATCTAGAATATGGTTTCTGAATTGCAAACAAAAATTGCAGCTTAAATCATATACTGAATGAACAGTATGAACAAATTGCAGGAACCGAAACTGAATTTAGATCATTGGCTTTCTACAGCAATGAATTTTCATGTTGCATTCTATAGCATATAAATCAACAAGCATTTCCAAAATTCATTCAACAAGCATCAATGAAAGTTATCACTGTAGCATATATATATATATATATATATATATATTACGTGAATATCAAAAACGGTTATTGATATCAATATGTGAATATCAATATCTAAATTCAACAACGAACTGTTTTAGAAAAAAAAACATGCATCCAACAGTTTCGTTTAACATATATATGATACGTTAATGTCAAAATTTTGACACACATGGATAACAAATAAATAATTCACCAAGATAACTCACCGAAGCAGCAATCACGAAACTATAACCCAAACACCAATTCTCATGAAACGGAATGAGTATAATTTCAAATAACACAAAATTGAAAACCTAATTTCAAGAATTACCAAATTCATACATGAATTAGGTATGGGTGGCTCTGATACCAATTGTAGGTTTCTAACAATTGAGGATTTGTTCCTAACCACATGCTTTTCTACCCATATAGAAAATATGAGCATAATCCTAAACCACACTTGATTAACCCATACCCGAAAAACATGATGAAGATCTAGAGCGGAAGCGTACCTGAATGAGCCATGAGAATCGCTGAAGGATCTGGGGTTGTGATCTTCCAATTGTAGATCACCCTTAGGGTTTCCTGATGTTTTCCTCTGATGGGGATGAGGAGAAACTTTTCACGTTACTGTGTTGTGTCTACAATTGGGGACCATAACCCTATAAGTAACTGCATCAGTTACAATTCTGTTTTCAATATTTCTAATTTGGCCCCTCATCAAATTAGAATATTGCCTTATGGTATCCGCACAATACCTTTTCATAACACACATGCCCTTAGCCATAAGATCAATATTAAATAGACCACTTTAGTTTTGGCTAATTAAATAATGGCCCTAACACAATTAAAAGTTACATTTGTGACCCAAAATTCTAACAATTAGTTCTTAGCACTATTCATTTGACCCCACCAACCACATTATTTATACTTTTTATTTTCATAAAGTAATAAAACAAACTCATAAACTAATAAAGTAATTTTGATGAGAGACAAAAAATAAGAACTAAGAACCTTGCATTGAAGATGCTCTAAGAAACACTTCAAGGACTTGAATATGTGGACTTATCTTCAT
Organism: Lotus japonicus; assembly: GCF_012489685.1. NCBI lineage: Eukaryota > Viridiplantae > Streptophyta > Magnoliopsida > Fabales > Fabaceae > Lotus > Lotus japonicus. The sequence goes on along the minus strand of NC_080043.1, from coordinate 31,783,530 downwards.
CTTTTTCTATTTTCACTCACATTGTCTTAATGTAATGTATTATTCTCTTTAATTTATAACTATGGGCCATGGGCCCATGGCTATGAACCCATTAAACAATTAATTTTTTTTTAATTAAAATTAGTGTGGGTGCCACTTGGGGGAGGGACTTACTTGACAAATCTCCCACATGACTCAAGTGAGGTAAATCACTACCATGGTGACAATCATGTGCAAGTCTCAAGGTTTTTCCTTGGTAACAAATTTGTCAACAAATCAGCATATTATCATTTGCATGGATCTTCTCAAGTACCAGTAACTTGGAATTCCTCGCTTCATGTTTCTAGTGGTATTTGAATGTGCTTCAATATAAGGCTTGGAAGGTAGAATTCTTACAAAGGTGGATAAGCTTAAATTTCATATACCATTGTTTAGCAACCCATAGACACATGTTACTCCAATCTGGAGACAAAATAGTTTTTACCTTTTTCCCTTAGACATTCAAGATGCAGCATGGTGATCTCTTGCTCTAAATCACCATGGAGGGAAACTAGTCTTTACATCCCTCTGTTGTTTCCCCAAGTCTTGCTAGTTTTCCAAACAATCATTGTACAAATTGATGAAATTTTCACCCCATGAGAATATATGTTATCAAAATAAAAATATTTTCTCTAGTTGAAACACATGGGTGTTAGGGGTAGAAGAAAACAAAGTAAAGTCAACTACATAACCGTTGGTTCATTAGAAGAAAATGAAGACCGTGTTTAGAAACCATTTTCATCCAATATTCCTCGAACTCATCAATTGTAAAATGTGAATAAAGTGTTTCTCAAAGTGTTTTTAAAAATGGCTTGTTGACATGCATTCTTGTACAAGTCTTATACACATATTCGATGTGATGCATTCGGAAAGACTTGTTTGATGGCCTCCTTCATAGCACCATCACCATCTGTGACACAAGATTTAGGGAGCTTATTGCACATTGCTTCTAAGAAAGTTTCCAACGCCCACTTGTATGTATCCACAATCTCATCCGTGAGTAAAGCACATGCAAATACAACTGTCTAGAAATGATGATTACATTCGGAAAATATAACAAGTGGATTGTTATATTTGTCTTCACGTATGTGGTTTCAAATGCAAGAACATCATCAAAGCATTGAAAGTGTGCTCTATTACAACCATCTGCCCATAAAAGATTTTTCAATCAGTCGTCAGCGGTGGTTGTGTAATTGTGTAATTTGAATAAAAAAACATGGCATTTGTATCATGCTTTGCTCTTAGATAAGTTATGGCAATTCAAGCATCCCCACCTTTAATATGTAATGTTTTTGCCTGTTAATGTTGTATTCCAAGTATTTTTTTTTTAAATAAACTCCTGAAAATCCCCCTTTTTGTGTCGTCATATAACCCAAGATATGAAATGTTCTAACACCAAATGAGTGAAGGATATCCACTTGAGCTTTATCACCTCCACACATCACAAGGTAAGAGTCAATAAAAGGCATATATTTTGATGGGGTTAGTTTGTGGCTGTGACACAAACGACACCACCTTCCATTTCAACATCTGTTAATCAAAGCGTATCGGAAGATTTGCTTGACAATTCGTACGAGTTAGGGATATATGGTTTCTTTGCCTATCCGTGATGAAGTGCCTCTTTTCCCCTTAACCCCTCTCTATGGAATACAAGTTGACGCATTACAATTTTCTCCTGTGAATCTTATTCACATACATCTCTTCTCACCACAAATCCAACACCTTTCGCATAAGCGCAATAAAAAGTGTATGCGTCAAAATCACTGCAAAACTCCGAACCTCGGATTTCATATGTTGTTAGATAATACATTCTTGCATTCATCATTTGAAGAATTTGTGTTTGTGTCATCACTACTCCCACCCAAATCACTGTCATCCCCTTCACCATGATCTTCCTTGGAGATTCCTTCATAAACATTTTTTTGGTCACCACCATTCTCTGAGCCAGACACATGCACAACTTGAAGGAAAACACTTCAATTGGATGTCACAAGAAATTAGCACTCTATCCAATCTTATATAGCAAAACGTAAGCAACTCCATCACAGACCTATCCACACCAATTAGTAGGGGTGTACAAGGGAAGGGTTGGGACGGGTTTTGGTTAACCCTAACCCGGCCCTAAATATTGACCGGGCCAATTCTTAGACCCTAACCCGTCCCTAGACCCGAAGCTACCCGACAATATGCGGGTCCAATTTAGGACGGGTCTATGTAGGACTGGACCGGGTTGGCCCGAGGGACAATAAATCTAAGAGTATTTGATACTAATTGTAAAATTTAAAGATAATAACATATTAAAAGAGTTATAAGTAAGAACTATTTTTTAGAAGAAAGAACTTGAAATTATCCAATTCTTGCACAATCTATGCCATAATCTATTGCACTTGAGAAGTTCACATTTTGTTTGATATATTTGCACGTGTCACTCATTTTGTTTGATCTCTCTTCACTTGTCTCACATGTTCATTACATGATTTTCTCTTTTTAAAGTATGAAAGTGTCCATCTTTTGACCAACGTTTATTTAATTCATAAGTTAGATGTTAAACATTTTCATCTCATCCACATGGTAAGATAAATTTGAGCACCATCTATCACATTTTGACCATTATAACAAATTGAAATCTTGTAAAATGTCTATGTGGGACGGAACGGGTGGCCCGAGAGCCAACCCGAACCCGACCCGACCCGAAGCAGGATAACTCTATGATCAACCCTAACCCGACATCTTTTAATGATCGGGCCGGGTTCAACCCGGCCCTAAAGGCTTGGGCCGGGACGGGTTGGCGGGTAGGGTCGGGTCTTGTACACCCCTACCAATTAGGATAATAATCCCTGAAGGATAGCTCAAGTGGTAAGAGCTAGGGACATAAGGGTGTGGTGGGATGAAGGGTAAAGGTCCAGGGCTCGAACATTGAGGATTAATAATTTACTAACATTGCTAACAACTAAAATTTACCTATCAAAAAAATAAATGAAACTTCAATAAAATCCATATCAGAAATAAAAGTCGATTAAACAGTACCACACCCAAAGCCATCTTAAACTTATTCATACCATTTAACAAGCACATTTAAAACAAAAGTAGCAGGGGATAGAAAAGAGTACAAGGATTTTGCTACTTTTGTTGTCCTCCGATTGAGAACAATATAGGCTCAACGCATAATGTGGTTGTTTGAGGAACTATGATTCATAGAAGTGACGAGCTCTAGGTTGATGGATACTTCAGTTCGGCTTGCTTAGGATTCAGTGAAGGAAATAGGTTATTGCAACGTTATTGATGGCACCGATGGTTGCGACACTTGATTCGTTGGTTACGGGGGTGCTTCTGACAAAGACGGAACGAAATTGATGCCCCAAAGGCTGGAGGAGGTGATGTGAACAACGCAGAGCTATTGATGTATGAGACGAAGAAGTGAACAACACTAGGCTAGTGAGGGAGAGCTTCGGTGGTTAGGGACTTGGGGTTTAGATGGTTCAAGGGGGAACTCTAGCGGTTGCTAAATTGAACTCAGATGAACATAAAGTTGACAGTGAATAAGAGATTAAATGTTAGTGTTCTAGTAGTTCATACAAAAGTTTGATTTTCTTAAAAAATGTCATTATGTTTTAGTCAATAATTGGTTGACCCTTTTGCTTTTCCAGCAATACGAACATATTTAAGCAATTTTCGTGCCGTAAGACCATAGAAAAAAGGGAATATTAGTGCATCCGAGAATAATTGGCTCTTCTAGGGTTTACTCATCTGGGATCTCGAGGAAGAGGATCAAGATGGCCCATGCAAATAACTTGATTCATTATCTCCCTTCGAGTGAAATGCGGCAAAAGGAACGAAAATCCATGTAATTACATAATAATAATAATTATAAACAAGTCTGGGCTAATAGGGCTGTCCATCGGACGGTTTCGGTCGGGTACGGGCCGAAATCGTCGGTTTCATCGGTTGAAAGTTGTTAAGCCACCGGACCCGCCACCGTCCGTTCTCTGACTACGGGTTAGTCGGGTTCGGTTTTGATCGGTGGCGGTTTTGACGGGTGGGTTCCCACGGTTTACCAACAAAAATAATCAGAAAAAAAAAAGTAAGAGAAGATGAAAGAAAAGCAATCGTATTCCATATTCCAGACAACACAACAGAAAAAACTTAACAAAATCCAAGAAAAATACTAAAAAATCCCAACAAAAGGAGGGTTAAACATAAAATCCTAGAGAAGATGAAGCTTCACCACAGATTTGTGGAAGCTATTGCTCCGCCGCGCTGTCATCGTTGTCGTGATGCTTGGCAACAGTGGAAGAAGGCATGCAAGAAGATCTCTGTTGTGCGCTCTGTGGCTGATAGGTTTGTCGCTTCGATCTCTCCATCCTCTTCTTCCTCCTTATTCTTCGTCTTCCCTCTACCTCTGAGGTTCAGATTCGAGGCATGCAACAAGAGATCCTCAGTCAGTTATCTCTTCCGATCGCGATCTGCAGTAGGGATGAGGATATGAAGCTTCCACATATCTGAGATAGGCGAAGCTTCAACGGTTCTGAAAGAGCGAGAACGACGTTGTAGGTGAAGACGGTGGGGGTTGGGCTTGGTGAGTGGCTTTGCGGCAAAGGAGTGAGTTGACGGGAAGGGACGGCTTTAGGGTTTGCGCCGCAAGTGGGAAGGAGAAGAAGAGAAGTCATGGAAGAAGAAAGTCTGATGCAACTTTAGGGTTAACTCTCTCTCTCTTCTCTCATTAAAGACATGACAGCGATCCGGGTAGATGAAATGAGGGTCGTTGATAAGAATTGATCTAACGGTGTGGAATGTGTGGGGAGAAGCACACATTGGGCTGGAAAACGCGTGAACTTTCACATTGGGTTGTGGGCTGGTCATTATTTTTTTTTCTTTCTGTCCCTATTCGGTCGGTTCGGTCGGTTCACAGCCCAAACCGAACTCGACCGAACCAAGCCACTCAAAACCGTTTTTTTTGAACCGGTGAACCCGAAAACCGAACCGACTCGACCGTTTACACAGAAAACAACATCGGTCGGACCGGTTTCGGTCGGACCAGAATAATCTGGACACCCCTATGGGCTAAATACGAGAAATTGAGGCAAGTCTAGGGACTAAAATTGTCAATTAAAAATTTTCTAGTCAAATTGATGACACGTAAAAAAAGTGACTCTAGTCATTTCTATATTGAGCCACGTAAGGGAAGCATGACCGCACTCTTTTACGAAATGGTTTGGGAGAACTCCGTTGAGACAAATGTGCTTACTTAAAAAAATGGTGCTTGTTGCGATACCTTAAGTCAGATTAAGGTGTTGTACCTAAAATTACTTGTTTCAATAAGAGCATCTCCAATGGAGATCTTCAATTGGGATCTTATATTAAGATCCGGATCTTATTAGATCTTACCATTGGAGGTATCCTACATGGCATGAGATCTTAGCAAAAGCTAAGATTCGTGTCTCAGCTCGCTACTCTCAAAAGTGAGATCTTAAATAAAATAATATTTGTTTATCTCTCATTCAATACTATAATCAAAATAAATAATGTAAATATATTGTGTATTGAGGGTCCAACCAAAAGTAAAGTAAGATCTCAAACCATTGGAGCAAAATGTGCATCGGGACCTATGAGTGTCTTAAATATTATGTGGTAGTACGAACCCACAAAAAGTGAGTTAAGTCCCAAAATAAGATCTCTTTGTTGGAGATGCGTGCTCTAATAAACACTCACGTACCAGTAAAAATTTTGATTCCGTTCTATCGTATTATTGCAGTGTTCCATTCTTAGGAACGTAAGATTTGCGAGTTGTGTTTTATGAACTTTGTTCATCCATCAACCGTTGTCATTTTACACGCATCTCCATCACCACCACTCGTCTATTTTTCATTAAAAAATGAATTTCATGAGATAAAGTTAATGGACAAGTAAAGTAAAATCTAAAAATGTAATATTTACAGTAAAGTCTGCTTATTACCAATTACAGCTCTCCAAAATCTGTAAATGGAGAAAAAAAAAGAGCATTTTACAATAAAGTTTGCTTATTACCAACTAAAACTCTCCCAAATAGAAGCTACTGCAGGGGCTTAAAGAACACCAACTTTCCATGGAGAAAATTGTGGGTTGTTAAAGCACCAAACAAGATCAAGCATTTCATTTACAAATCAGCAAATAACATAACACTCTGCAGAGCAAACTTAGCTAGAAGAGGCATCCAAACATAAGAGATATGCGTGTTATGTGGGCAAGAGGTACCTGAAACACAAGGCCACCTATTCCTCCACTGCCCCTGGGCTAGAGCAGCTTGGTTCCACCACCCTCTAGGAGTTCGCATAGACCTGATCCATACCTGCTTTGTTGAATGGCTAAAAGCTTCTCAATACAAGACCAAACTGAGATTGGGCAGCAACACAAGACCAAACTGAGACATTGGCAAGGGAGGATCTATGGACAACATCGTCGAATGGATGGATAAAATTCAACATAGATGCAGGCTGGACAAGGGAGAGCTCGAAAGGTTTTGGTTTTGTGGCTAGAGACACAAGAGACAATTTAATGGTGGCAGGAGCACGGTTGGAAGAGAAAAGATCGAATCCGCTTTTAGCAGAAGCAATGACTTTGAGATGGAGTTTAATGATAGTAAAGGAGATAGGTATGGATATTGTGATTTTTGAATCAGACTCTCTCTCTCTATATATATATATATATATATATCTCTCTCTCTCTATATCATCAATGCAATGAGAACTGACTCAATTGTTTGAACTATCCAGACTCTGTCATACAGGACTGCAAGGCCTTAGCTAGATATTTTCCTTCTATCTCTTTCTCACATGTAAGGCGCAAAGCAAATTTCCCTGCCCATATTTTAGACTCTGTTGCTTGCAAATATCACTCTAAAGTTTGGTGGAATGATGCCCTAACTGATATTGTACAAGTCTTGCTCGTAGACTCAACTTTTTTGAATTAATATATTGGAGCATTGAACTTTAAAAAAAATGTAGTATTTACCTTAAATAATTTGATAATAATCCATTGAATTACTTAATACGAGCACCACACCAAAAAAAAAATTCAAGGTAGCACAAAATTAGCTAAAAAAGTTTGAACCAATGTCATTAGAAATGCGCTTAAACGAGTACGTTGCCGACATTTCTCCACCATTAAAACCACTGAATGTTTATCTTAGAACATCTCCATTGCTAGTTCTTAATTATTAGTTCTTAGCACTATTCACGTGGGTCCGTACTGCCACTTGTGCTCTAAGAAACTCTTAAGCAACATTTCGCTTCAACCACAAGTTCTTAACTTTCAAAATAAAGATTAAAAATTTAAAGTTCTAAATTTAAATGGTTTTGAAGAATCTCTTTTGATGCTAATCCTATGATTCTGCCACTGCCATTTTTATGTGTTCTACTGGTCTACTCAAATGGCTTTTGTTTTTGGGACGTACCTTGTGTAGGGGTTTATGCCATAAGTTTGGTAAGAGTGTTGTGTTTTGCTCTTTGTATGTTGTTCATTGGTTAGTGTCTATTCAACTAAGCATATTGTGAATTAGATATTTTAGGTTGAGAGGGTTATATGGTGTCATGTTGTTTTTTGGGTATTGTTCTTGTAATTTTAATAAATGTTGTACCGACAGATCTAAGATTGCTGCCCCTTTCCCCACCCATTTTTAACCCCAAGCTTTGGTAGGTGAAAAAAGAAGTTCTCCACTTTTCTTCATCTTACTCTCCTAAGTCAACGCTAACCTAAAAACTAGTTCAACCTTTTTGGTAGAGGACTATGATAACCAACTCACAATAGAACCGTGTGTGGAAGGCGAACTTATTTGCATAGGCCAAACGGCCGAGGCTGCTATTGAGTTCATTTTCATGTACATGACTGTATTTGACAAACGACAAGTTCAATTTCCCATTTCTTTTTTCAAATGTTCTATCATTCGTGTCCTTGACGTCGCTCCATCCCAGCTGCATCCAAATAGTTGGGCTTTTGTGGAAGTCTTTTCTATACTCTGCAATCAGTTTAATATATCTCCCACTGCCAATATCTTTTTCTCCTTCAAAGTTGGTCTTGGTTTACAGTTTAAGGTCGGGTGGGTTGCCGTCAAAAGTATTCAAGGGTGAAGTATCGGGTGAAGTATCTTCACACTTTACCTCCAATCTTACGAAAAATTTGAATATAAGTTCTTCTTTTGCGAGAGCAATGAAGTTATTCCCTCGTCCTTCTATTTTTAAAATCCAACAGGACCCTTCTTGATTTATACCAACTGACTTTTATGCCAAAATTAGTGAGGCTTTTTGCTTGGTTTAAATCAATTCTCCTTGTTCGAATTCTTTCAAGGCCTTGGCTTGAATTCTTTCAAGGCTTTGGGGCTCGGTTTAGACAAGCGTGGGCTTAGCATTGCTAAGGCTTAAGTGCTTGGCTCTTAGGCCAGCGGAAAATCGTTCAATTATAAATATTCTTGTTTAAAAAATATTAAACTTGGAGAATATAGGGGAATGTTGTCAAAAAGCGTGCCATGTTCGCAAGAAAAAGACATGTCCAAGAAACGATAAAACTTCAACTAAATGATCTTGCTTCCCCCCGGATCTAATCTTCTTATGCTATTATTGTCTTCAAACCAAGTACTCCTTGTCTCCAATGTGGGCACCAATGTTCACAAAGTGAAACCTAGGAGTCAAGTTTTACCAGGGCCCACGGGGGTAACCAATGTGCACAAGCGACTCAGACTCAACCCTAGGATGCAAGTGACCATACATTCTCAAATGTATACTCTCCTTCATATGTGTCAAACAACCAATTATCCCAAAAGCTTAAGCTGCTGGGTAAGGGTCAAATGAATGATTTTATATTATATTCTAACACCCCCCCTCACGCAACAGCTCTTTAGGCTTGAAGTGTGTATAAATGCACAGGCTCACCTACCATGTGCTTAAATTCCACTTTTTTAATTAGAAAGTAAGGGGTGCAAGGATCGAGCTCTAGACCGCTAAGTCGTAGAGGCTGTGATACCATGTCAAGTAACTAATTATCCCAAAAGTTTAAGCTGTTGGGTAAGGGTCAAATGAATAATTTTATATTATATTATAACAATATGCCCGCTGTCTCTTTATGGGCATACAATCATTCCATAATTACATTCTATACTTATTTGTCCGTTATTGTGTCGCCTTCTTGATCTTTTGATCCTAATCACGGGCGCTGTTGTAGGCCTTCCTTTGTTGTCACTCAATTGGTCTACCCTCGTTATGCGTCATAATGATCAATGCTTGTTAAGGAAAAAGATTGATCCTCATGGATGATCTGTCTCTCTCCTCAATGTGCCAAATATGACCGACCAGATCTTAGTTGGGTCCAACCAGTCCTGGGAGAATTCTTAACTAGTTAATAGGTGCATACTTGGGTACCGTTAAAAATGTTTAACTTTCTTAAATGAATTTTACTATATATGTGTGTGGGCTCACCCGTGCGGATGCGGGTGCGTGTGTGTTCTCAGTTTATTTTCCTCTTCTCTTGATCTCACCACAGTTTGTAAAATGGTATTATATTTGTTTGCGCGTACTTATTCTAGGTTCATATTTTACAGAAATGAAAGTGAGGATATCACGAAAGTAGTTGAAGATGTTGCCGATTTGCTAGGCAAGACAGACTTATTTGTTGCTGAGCATCCAGTGGGGGTAGAAGCTCGCATTCAAGATGTAATTCGACTATTGAAAAGCCAACAATCCAAAGATCCTCTACTACTTGGGATATGGGGGATGGGAGGGATGGGTAAAACAACCATTGCCAAAGCCGTGTATAATCAAATTCGTCGTGATTTTGAGGCTAAGAGCTTCCTCCTAAATGTTAGGGAAGTTTGCGAACAAAATAATGGCATAGTTACTTTACAACAGAAACTTCTTTCTGATATCTACAAAACCACCAAGACAAAGATAGATAATGTTGAATCAGGAAAAGTTGAATTGAAGAGAAGACTTAGCCAGAAGAAAGTATTTCTTGTGCTGGACGATGTCAATAAATTGGACCAACTGAGGGCTTTGTGTGGAAGTCGTGAATGGTTTGGCCAAGGAAGTAGAATTATCATCACAACAAGAGATGTAAATATAGTTCAAAAGGAGTTTGGAGTTGAAGTTGTATATAGAATAAAAGAGATGGACAACAAGGAATCTCTTGAGCTTTTTAGTTGGCATGCATTTAAGCAACCAGGTCCTGAAGATGGTTTCGCTGATCTTTCTAGCGATGTAGTTAAATACTGCGGTGGGTTGCCGCTAGCTCTTCAAGTAATTGGGTCCTTTTTGTTGACTAGGAGGAGGATAACAGAGTGGAAGAGTGTACTGGAGAAACTCAAAATGATTCCCAATAATGAAGTGATGGAGAAGCTTAGAATAAGTTTTGATGGTTTAAGTGATGATGATATTAAAGAAATATTCCTTGATATAGCTTTCTTCTTTATTGGGATGGACCAAAATGATGTGATTGAGATATTAAATGACTGTGGGAATTTTACAGAAATTGGAATAAGTGTCCTCGTACAACAATGCCTTGTAACTATTGATAGGAAGAACAGGATCGGAATGCATGATTTGCTACGAGACATGGGAAAAGAAATTGTCCGCAAGAGATCAGCAGAAGGGGGCAAGGAGCCTAGTAGATTATGGCGTTATGAGGATGTGCACTGTGTATTATCAAAATACACTGTAAGAACTTATTGCATCTATTGTTTTTGTTTCTAAACTATCTAAAGTCAGATTGCTAAGTGAATTCAGTTGTTACCAACAATCAGTTGCCTGTCTTGTTTATCTTAATAATTGTGAAAATAATCTTTGCTTGTGAATCGTTTTGTGCTCCATGGTTTCTAGTAACAGATTATGGGCTTCAAACCTTACAGTTGTAGTCAGTGGATTTTTAACGACCATTTACCTACGATATGTGATTCATTTTTTTTTTTTCTGTTGATTTTGTCTCATAGAGAATAGTGGATGTTCAGGGACTGACTTTGAAGTGTCCAGAAATGGATACAACTTATAATTTGGATGCCCAAGCATTTGAGAAGATGGATAAACTTAGATTGCTTCAACTTGCTGGCGCACAACTTAATGGAGATTATAAGTATCTTTCAAGAGATCTTAGATGGCTTTGCTGGCATAGATTTCCTTTAAAATATACACCACCAGACTTTCATCAACAAAGTTTAGTTGCCATTGACTTCAAATATTCCAATCTGGTACAAGTTTGGAAGAAGTCCCAGGTACGAGTTATAATTCTTTAAAAGATAGAGTTTGAATAGTAATAGTGCATGTTGATGCAACAAATTTTACCGTCCCATGTGATACTTCGACTTTATTAACTACGGAGGAAAACAATAATATCTGTATTAATTGCAGTGACTAAAATGAGCAATACACATATCTTATATGGACATTTTAACCGTCAACATTTTGAGTGATGGTTTTTTTCTTCATCTATTTTCCTGTGCTGCTTTCTCTAACATATGTTTTCAAATTTCTTTCTGCCAGATGCTAAGGAAGCTGAAATTTCTCAATCTCAGTCATTCTCATAACTTGAGACAAACTCCAGACTTTTCAAACTTACCGAATCTTGAAAAGTTAGTACTAAAAGATTGTACCAGTTTGTCTTCAATTTCTCCTACCATTGGAAATCTCAATGAACTGCTTCTTATAAGTTTGAAAAACTGTACAAGCCTTCGTTTCCAAGAAGCATCTATAAGTTAAAGTCATTAAAAACCCTGATTTTGTCTGGGTGTTCAAAAATTGACAAGTTGGAAGAGGATATGGAACAAATGGTATCTTTAACCACCCTGGTTGCAGATAACACTGGTATAACAAGAGTTCCCTTTGCTGTAGTGAGATCAAAAAGCATTGGATATATTTCTTTGTGCGGCTATGAAGGATTCTCACGAGATGTATTTCCTTCAATTATACAGTCTTGGATGTCTCCAGCTAATGATACTTTATCCCAAGTTCAAACATCTGTTGTGGGCATGTCATGTCTTGATCTCTCGGATGAACATAACAGTAGTTTCTATGGTCTATTATATGCTCTAAAAGATCTTCAGAAGCTTCAACGCCTTTGGGTGAAGTGTGACTCAGAAGTTCAGCTGAATCAAAGTGTAGAGAGGATTTTGGATACCTTAAATACCACAATTTGTGGGGAATTAGAAGCAAGCCCAAGCACAAATCAAGTGTCAAACAATAATTCTTTTTTAGTTGATTGTCACAGCCAAGTTCGCATCTCATGGTCAAAAAAATCCTTGACATCTCTTTTGATACAAATGGGAATGAACTGCAGTGTTTCCGATACTCTTAAAGAAAGCATTTTACAGGTTCTCTCTTCACTTTACACACACACCATACCACCATTGCCTTATTAGTGTTTAAGTATATGGAACTAGGGTTGCCTTATTAGTTTTTTTTAAGTTTATGGAACTAGGGAAATGCTAGCTGCACACTCTATTAATCAAACTCCATATGATTGGTTTGTTTTTAATAAAGTGAACTAATTTTATAAATGTGAGACAAACGTGTTAGCTTTTTTAAAAATAGACTTAAGCATAGAAGCTTGTAAGGGAGAGTTTAAAAGAGTGTGTTGCTCATTGCCTTATTAATGTTATAAGTATAGAACTAGAGAGCTACACACTCTTTTAATCAAACTTCATATGATTGGTTTATTTTTTCAAAAGTGAGCACATTTTATATAAGGTGAGGCTAACGTGTTGACCTCTTTAAAAATAGACTAAGAAGCTTGTGAGTTGTGAGGGACAGAGTCTAAAAGAGTGTGTTGCTAGCACTCCTCAATTAGAGATATTTACAGTTGGTTTAAAGTTAGACATCACCTTAGTTTTTAATTTAGATTTAACTCTTGAGATAATTGATGATTTTATGTTATTAAAAAATAATTATAAAGATTTAATTTTCAAAACTTTATACTTACAAATGGTCATATTTAAATAGACTTGGGGCTTGTATGATTCCCTTGTCTGTTTGCTCAATTTTAAAATTATTGTAGAAACAAACTTTAAAACTTTTTTTCCAGAAGAAGAAAAAATAAACTGTTAAAACTGTAAATAGATCTATTTTTAAGAAGAGTTTTTGGAAACTTGTTTGACATGTTTTACCAATTTTGAAAAATCTCTGATATGTTTTGAGATTATAGTTGTAAAAACTGTAAATAGATCTATTTTTAAGAAGAGTTTTTGGAAACAGTCTATATCAAACAAGTTTTTTCTCATTTTCCATTTTGAAAACTAAACTGTTCGAAGAGGCCCTTGCTATTTTAAAGTACAATATGATTTTTTTGTCCTGAAGATGCCATAGAGTATAATTAAAATTTACAAGAAAATAGGTAATTAATTTATGCTATACGGGAAACATTTGTGTTTAACAATTAAATTAAATAATTTTTGGTATCAATATATTTAATAGTTTTACTTTTTATATGTGTGCATGTTCATTGAACAGAAAATGCCTCCCATCGAGTTTGGTTTACTTCCGAATGACAACTATCCTGATTGGCTAACATTCAATAGTGAATGTTCTTATGTGATTTTCAAAGTCCCACAAGTGGACGGGCGCAACTTGAGGGCAATAATGTGCATTGTCTATTCTTCTTCCCCAGACAAAATCACATCAGAAGGCCTGAAAAATGTCATGTTGATAAATTACACAAAAAACACCATTCAGCTCTATAAGAAAGATGCATTAGACTCCTTCGATGAAGAGGAGTGGCAGAAAGTAGTATCAAATATAGAACCTGGTAACAAAGTGAAGGTGGTGGTTGTTTTTGAGAACAGTTTCTCTGTGAAGAATACAACAGTTTATCTCATATATGATGAACCATTTGACAAAAAGGTAGAGCACTACCATGAGCCAGATAAGAATGCTGTTGTTTCTAGCGGTGATGAAAATGTAAGTAATAATAGTCTGAATTGATGCACATTTGAAATGAATGGTTTTTCATATTATTATCCAAGCAGGGTTTAAGTACTGAATTGGAACTGTAAAACAGTTGTGCAAGTTACCTCATAAATCTGGTCATGCATGTTGGACACATTGAACTGCTTCAACTGCTTGATTGGATAAGAACTTTGCACATTTGAACTTCAATTTTATTTCTTCAAAATCTTATTATTCCATTCATGAGGTCATCCCCTTTCTCTTTGTTCATGATTTTAGAGATTTGGTCGACTCTTCTTCATGCTTCCTTCCCTTGTTCGAGCTCTTCTGACTTCACAGCCTGTCTGGTTCCTTGTGGCTGGTATCTTGATTGGTCCGCTTCTTTTCAGACCAGCGAAGGAGTGATAAACCTATTTTGAGGTTTGAATCCATCTCTTTTGCTTCCAGAAAACATTTATATGTTAAGAATGAATTTGTTGGCTATGTACTTATGGTATCCTTTTGAATCTATCAATCATCAGTAAAAGGCTATCATCATTTAATTTGTGTTGATCGTTCTTCTTTTGGCTTTATATTAGGTCCCTCTGAACCATATATAACTTTGTATCTGGATCCTGATTACTCATTTGCCTTTCGAATTCATGATTGTATGATATTCTGCATTGTAAAACTTTACATCAATAATGATTTGTTAGCTAATATTTAAGATATATATTTCATACTACTTCACTGTTTTGTGTGAATTAGGGAAATGTCCTCTGTCCAATAATCAAGTAGCAAGTGATGCAACTTCACACGAGGATGTGAAAATGTGGGATGAAGAAAAGGAATAAAACATGGTTGAGTTGGTGAATATTCGCTGAGTTTTTCAAATTTCTGAAAGTCTTTGGATTAGTTTGTATAGAAAGAGGACCAGAAATTGATTGAAGACAAAGGCAGCAAGAAAGGGAGGAAAAAGCTTATGCCTGCCTGCACTTGTATAGTAACCTTGCAACGTTTATAAATAGAGTTCCTCATTTCAATTTCTTCTTCCCATAACAAGTTGAAAACATTTAAAACTTGTATATAAATTTCTTATTTTTCTTATATTCTTGTAGAGTGTTGTGAGATATAATTCAGATGTTTGTTATGTAAAGTGAGTTTTATGGAGTTCTGTTGTGTTTGAGTGAAAAGTCTATGTACTCTTAAAAAATTCAGTGTTATTCTTTGGTTGTCTTAGTCAACCGTCATAATTTTCTGCAGTTTTTTTAATTTTCCACATTAAGTTCTTGTGCTATGGTTATGGCGTTATGCTTTTGTTGTAGTTTTTATGTCATATTTTCAAATTTCAACAGGTCTCTCTCACTGGTTGCACCTCTCCACATAGTTTTCCCTTCATTTGCCTTGTGTTACAGTGACTCGTTCATAAATCATAAATCATAAATCTATATATTTTGTAGTGATATTCTTATGTTTTATGACCATAAATTATACTTGTTTGTTTGACAGATCAATTGTTTACCTGGATCAGTTATCTACCTGTAAACTCAATATACACAGATGTGGACTTACAAAATCATCATCATAGATGTTGACATGTAAGAAGATTACAAAGAACCATGAACAGGATCTTTAGTTCAAGTGTTCAACACAGTACAAGTAGCATCCATACAATCCAACCTCTTAGAGAAAGATTAAACGCCAATGCACCGAAAAACCAAAAATCAATAGCAAGTTACAATTGAAGAGAGTCGACTCTTATAAAGCACGGAATTGACTTTGGAGAAAGATTAAAAATCCACACTTGATTAAAAATCCATATATATTAAATATCAACAGTTGATTTATCAATATACTAAAATATTGAGCAAATGAAGTTGTGAAACTTGGCAGCAACATCTCATTGAGCATTTCCTGCCACCTTTTTGTATGTATACCTCTTAGCAATCCAGAGATACACCAGGAAGTTAAGCAAGCTCAGAACGGTCAAAAGCCAGTAGAAGTAGTCAAGATGGCCTCTATTCATGTTATCTGGAATCCAACCAAGACTTCCACTGCTTGTGGTGACTTTCGTTACAATAATAACAAGCAAAGTGCTCACATAATTTCCCAAGGCATTAGTTGTGAGTGAGAGAGCAGAACACAAACTTCTCATAGCATCAGGCGCCTCACCATAGAAGAACTCCATCTGGCCAATGTTTGTGAAAACCTCTGCGGCTCCTACAAGAATATACTGAGGGACTTGCCAGAAGATTGACAATGGGATGGTTTCAAGATCATAGTAGTTGTTTTTCCGGACTATGTTGAGGCGAACAACCTCTAAAATGCCGGCAACGGTCATGGAGATGATGGAGATGACGAGGCCAATGCCTATTCTTTGAAGTTGCGTAAATCCCAGTTCGTGGCCCGTGAACTTTCTCGCACAGGGGACAATGATACGGTCATACAAAGGAGCCCAGAAGATGACGCTGAGGGTGTCAAAGAGGGAGAGGGATGCTGATGGAATTTTGAAGTGAGGGCCAATGTGCTGGTCCATTGTGTTGCCTTGTAACACAAACATGGTGCCCATTTGACCGTATACGGTTGCAAAGGCAATCAGTGATGCCCAAACTGGGAGCAAACAAATGAAAGACTTGAGTTCCTCAACTTGTGTTACTGTGCAGATTCTCCATGGGTTTGGCAGATCCTTAATGCTGTCAGATTCTGTTGCTACTGCTGCCTTATCTAAACACCTAGAATCAGAATCAGTAACTTATGTTAGTTAAAACAACAACAACAATAGAAACAAAAGCATTATCCCACAAAGTGAGGTCGGCTATATGGATCACACTACGTCATTGAGCTCGGTCAAAAACAAGATTATGAAGAATATTATTGACAGTAAGAATAAACCAAGCTAGTTAAAACAAAAAACAAAAATATAAACTTAGCTTTAGAATGAGATGATGATGCTTCATGATGTTATATTAGAAAGAATTATGCCCTGATGGGCATATTACAATTTAGATCAAGTCTAACACTACCCGAAAAGCTAGCACAGGGGTGAGGATTGTCCTACCTCATATGTGTCATTATTTCACCATATCTCTAGTTAATGTGAGACCTTAACACACCCCTCACGCCCGACATCTAGCGCATGGAATTTGCATGAATGGATATTTGCGGAATAACCTATGTATGGGTGATCTCCAACAAACAGACTCAGGATAGGCTCCAGCCAATACCATATTTGAATTTGGATTAAGCCTAATCTTCCTCAAAAGCTAGCTCATGTATGAGGATTGTTTTACCCTATACATGTACTTATTTGGTCATATCTCTAGTCAATGTGAGACTTTAACAAGGCTAAGTATTAGTATTACTTTTCTCTGACTATATATAACACGTTACCATGAAGAAGAAGAAAGAGAAAGTGATAAAGGTTCAGTTTTTCGAAAAAAAAAAATGATAGGTAAATTACTTATTACCCAGTAGCAGAAATTATTATAAGGACAAGATAAATGATATTTTTGGTCCAAGGAAAAAGGTGTTCAATGCTAAGTGAGTGGGAGTATCCTAGCACTCCCAGATAATATATATATATATATATATATATGTTGATTTATATGGATTAAGGTAAAAAAAGAGGAAAGAGAGATAGATGAAAGAAGTTAAAATAATATGGAAGTCGTTCATGAGGATATGTCTAGATTGATAAAAAGGGTAAATGGAGTGGAATAGTATCATACTATATATTTCATAGTTGGGATTGCGTAAAATATAATGGAATGGGTTGGAACTTAAGTCATCCAATTAAGATATTGTGACAGATGCTTTTTAGATACTCTAACATCAGATAACTCACTTTAATTTAGTAGTGTGTTCAAGTTTGCGACTCCCTATGATGTTAGATTCTGCATCAGCTGTCTCGTAGAGAAGAGACTCGTTTTCTGGCACTTGGACTTTAAAATTCCTTGATGCTGCAACTAGAACTTGACAAATCCTTGTAAGGGGGCTGCCTCCAGGAAGTTGAATCCTATACCTTCGACTACCGATGAAGAAAAATATAATCGCAATGACCATTGCAACTGCAGGTACTCCAAAACCCCATCCCCATCCGACATTCGTCTGTATCCAAACTAACACAGACGAAGCAACGAGTGCGCCAATATTGATTGAGAAGTAAAACCAATTGAAGAAAGAGCTCTTCTTTTTCCTCTCAGTCTCATCATTGTCATCAAATTGGTCAGCACCAAAAGACGAGACACATGGTTTGATACCACCAGTTCCAAGAGCAATCAAGTAGAGTGCTATAAAGCAAGCTGCAGTTTGTCCTGACGTTGGATGGCAACTATCACCATCACATGAAGGCTTTAGTCCGGGCAAAATAGCTGAAAATGTGAAAAGTGTCATTCCCTGCAAAGTAAACAAACAACCACCATTAATAGGGCTAGTGCTCCTATTAGTTTATCCTCCAATTCCTGGTAATAATGTTTTAGAAACACAGTTCAGGACTTCAGGTATAACGTTGATTGAAATTTCAAGGAAATTGAAATTTCAATTTTCAAATCCAATAAATGAGAGAAAGGATAAAGTGCAGATTAAAGATGAAATGATGCTAGAGCTAAGATTATATCCATGCTGATAGAGACAAATGTATAGGACTGGTGAAATATGGAGGGTGTACACTTGAAAAAACAAACAGAAAAGTTAGTAGTTAGGAGGGAAGTTAGACAGTTAGCAGGATGGTTTGGGGAAGCTGTTAAATAGTAAAATTGTAGAAGGAATAGGTATCTTAGTGAAAATTAGTTTGTACCTAGCTATTGCATGGTGTAGAGGGTACACCATTTGGATGAGATCCACTCCTTGAACAATATTCATCAATAAAATAGATCATACGTTATTTCTTCTTCTTTCTCAAAACTCATTACTTTTTGCCTAGTTTTCCTAAGTTCTATCACAGGCTTTTCTGAAAATAGTATCCTCATTGTTCTGTAGTTTAAAACAAATAATTATGAAAGGAAATCAATTGGCCAGACGACAAGAGAAAAAAGAAAACTGCACTGAAGCTTTGGATTATGCTTGAGAGTAATACAATAAGTGAAGAAAGACAAAATTAACAATAAACAAATAAAAAAAAGAAGGTTCTAGTGTCTAACAACTGGACTGATCCTTGTTGACTAGGAACCACAGACATTATTATATGAACAGAGTCAGAAGACTGCAGATTTGTTGCCTTCATCATAACATGGACTTCAACAAACAAGAAAGTTTTCTTTTCAAATGAACTTACAATAACATAGATAGTTGAGAAACTGGCAATTGTCCAGTATCTCCCCAAGTATGAATCAGCTAAAAAGGCTCCAAGCAATGGAGTGAGGTAGCATGTCCCAGCCCAGGTTGTGACATTTCTTGCAGCAGTTGCATTTCCTTGGTGGAAGCGTTCCTGGAGATAGTTCACTAGGTTCATTTTCATGCCATAGTATGCCAATCTTTCGCAACATTCATTTCCTGCCACAATATTTTGTTTAGCATCTTAGGGAGATCAAATTCTAACAATACAGGAATAAGAGATGGTATGAAAGAATCCAATACCGAGAATATAACGGCATGCTTTCCAATCTCCAGTCTCTTTCTTGTTGGCAGGTTGTTTATTGATGTTGATTGTCCCATCTTTTGTATACAAGTCATCTTCTACCGTGTCATGTTTCTTAGCAATATCAGGCATAGTTTGCTAGTTTTTGTTCTCTTTGTTGCCTATGAATGTCTATCTGCAGGATTCTGAAAATAAGAACAGAAAATCAGAAATTGCAAGTTATTAAGGAGCCAAACAGACTTGAATTGTATGCAAAGTTGCTACCATGAAACTCATTGTAAACAAGCACTACACAATTTGAGTTTTATTATAAAGTAAGAAATTGAGAGGGAGGCTGAGCAAAACATTGAATTTGAGTTGTTAAGACCCAATCAGAAAGCTTAATAAACATATATGGTGGCAACATTTTATTCTTGGTGGTACTTATGCTGTGAATTATGTAAAAATCAAAATCATAACGAGTTAGTGTAACCCTACAAGAATACAAGAGAACCCTTTCATAGTTCAAACCCCATCAACTGGATCATACTTTCACCGGAAATAAAGCAGGAAATACAAAAATATTCGGAAAATAATGATAAATAAAAACAGTAATGGAATTAAACTCTTTCCGATGTACCAAAATGCGTGGAATCAGCAATGATATCACAAGCACAAAAAATACATGCCGAGTGCCAATGCCACAAAATATTAAAAGAGAGAAAAAGGTCTAAAACTGTGAAGCACGGGTACTTTGAAATTGGCTACGCACCCGCACCGGGTACATACCGGGTACCGGTACTCCGTGGGTACGCCATGGGTACTTTGAAACCATGTTTTTTTTTACAAGCTTTATCAGGTGTTTGAATTGCTATTATATGCAAGATATATGAATATTGAGAGATTTGATATGTAATTAATAATATTATGTAACATAGATTATTTGATATCTATTTTTTTACTTCACTATATATATATATATATTTAATATATATATTAACGTACCTATAACGTACCCGTACCTAGGATTTTCTAAAAATGTCGTACCTCGTACCCGTACCCGGTACCGCACCCGTACCTGTGCATCCTAGGTCTAAAAGCATAGAAAACCTTAAACTAAAAGATAAGGCAAAGAAAAAAGAGGACATGATTGTTCAAATCAATTTCAACCAGAAAAAGTTGTGGTTAACACTCAAATCAAAAATTAATTTCTACACCAAAAAGACAAAAGCAAAACATATTTCAGAATGATGTCAAGATGATGATAGTACTTCCCTACTGGTTTTGATTCATTCACACTTCTCTTTCTCTGTTCCATCTCATTTCCACCAATTTTTTCTTCCTATCAAATCGCACATCACCTATTATATCTCTCATTTCTTCGAATCTCGCGTGCGAGGAATAAAGTGTGAACATAAACTTATGAGTCATGATTCATTCTCATTTCAATTTCATTTACACCTCATTCTATATCTATTTCTCTCTTTTCTCTACTTCATTTAACACTTTTGAATTTTAGACCTGACTTTTACCTGTTATAAGCATTTGCAACTTCCAGCAGCCACCATCCTTCTCCTTCTTCCTCTTCCTCCCGTCCCACTCTTCAGACCTCACCGGAAAATTCTCCTCCTCCTCCACCTCCACCTCCAGACCCGGCGCGCTCTTCTTGATGAGCCTCTTCCTGGGCTGCCACCTCGAGGAATCATTGTCGTACCCCGGAGCCGGAGACTGAGATCGCTCACGGTTGTGCCAATCATCGACGTCTTCCTCGTAATCGTTGCGGTTGTTGGGCTCCGGAGATGGATCACGATCAGATTAACGTCGTCGTAATCCATCAACGGCTCTCCGGTAACGCGAAGGTGAGAAATTGAGAGAGGGAAATCACAGGTAAAGGTGTAGTCTTAACTCAATCAATTAACTTTTTTTTTGCAGTGCTGCTTATTAACTTGTATTTTATTTCATTTAATATTTAATATTTATTATAGTGAGAGATTCTAATTTCTAACCATTCATTTGTTTTTTCGAAAAAGATTCTATGTATTAATTTTTTTTATGGATAGTACCATTTAATTAAATTGTAATCGAATATACATCCGCTAAAAGAGCTGAACTAATGGTAATCGGGAAATTGTCCCACCAACACATGTTAGGAAAATTCGATGCCATAGCAGCTAAGGTGTGAGTAACCTTATTCCCCCCCCCCCCCCCTAACATGAGACAAATAAGAAGAAGGAAAAGAAATAGCATAGGCTCGACAATCCTGGAGTATGGGTTCCAATGCTGCATTTGACTTCTTGCCCGGGAAACATGAGAAAACGTCCATAGAATATTTCTCTATCACCAAAGAATCCAGCTCCAACTTTAACGCTTACGTAATGGCCCAACGTAAGGCTAACTCCTTTGAAATCGAAGGATCTGTTCTGTTAAGCAAAAGCCTCGTAGCAGCATAAAGGCACTCCCCATCGTGGTCCTTAATCACCATTCTCACCCCTTGCCCACTGTTGCTCGTCCAACCGACATCAATGCTAACCTTCAGCGTTCCTTATCGAGGCTTAACCCATCCCCGTACCTGTTGCTCAGCAACTCGGTGACTTCTCCCCGCACCCTCCTCTGGTTGTGCCCACGCTTCCTTCCAATCACGCAATACTTCCCATGCCATACTATGCGTCTCCTCCAACCTCACAACTTGTCCCTTAAATAAAACATTGTTTCGTTGCTTCCAAATAGCCCACACTAGCAGGGCCACCTTCTCACATACCTTGTCATCCCCTGATAATAACAACTCAGTGAGCCACACTCTCATCGATGGAATAGTCAAAGTACGAATACTAAGGCAGGATGAAAACCAACACCGTTGTACCCATGAAAATGCTTGATTTTATTCAGAACGCGAAAGAGAAAATGCTTGATTTTACTTAGTACCTGAAAAATCAAGGGTAAATGTCAAAAAAAATGTGTGTCAAAAAAATGGTCTAAAATTAGAAATTTTCTTAGGGGTTCATAATAGGTAATCTCCAAAACTTTTTTTTTCCTAAACTTATTGTTTCTAATTTCAAAAAACAAACTTATTGTTTCTTGACCATCTTGAGGAATAAGAAGAAGAAAAACTTAAATTGCATTTTTAGTTCCTTTAGTTTGCACTATATGTGATTTTAGTTCCTTTACTTTTTTCGAGCTAAAATTATTCTACTTCTAAAACTGAGAAACTTCAGTTCATCTTTCAATTTTCATATGTATAAAATAAATAAATCTTCAAAACTTTTCAATTATTTTAAAGTTTATGATGAATTTGATATATGATACAATTTTAAACTTAAAAAAAAGTTGAATACAATTTATTTTGAAGGATTTTTTATGACATGAGATTATAGTATAAAGGGGTGGAAATTGAGATTTTTTTAATTTCTGAATGAATTTTGATATTTTGATTATTGAATATCGACGGGAATAACATCTAGAGTTATTTAGTTGATTAAAATTGTGAATATTTTTCTTAGAAAGCCTAAATTTGCGAGTTTTAAATAGAATGATAATGATAAAGGCTCAATTTGCAACAACAACAAAATTGAGAGACTAAATCTGTTTGAAAAAACTTGGAGCCTTAAATCACCTATAATTCCAAAAAAGAATTTGTCAAGAGAAGAAAAAAAATCATATAGATAAGAATAAATGCATGAACATATAAACAAAGTGAAACCTTTGTAAAAAAAAAAAGGACCGAATGAGTTAGAGGGCCCATTGGCAGTGGATGAGGGATCTACACTTGTTACAAATTTGGCCTCTTCTTCATCGCTGGATTCGGGTACCGTTAGTGGGGGGCGCTTCTTCACGCGATCGAAGAAGGCGTGGCTTCTCGGCAAGGTTGTCTGTTTGGTGTACGAAGGGAGCGACATGGATGCTATACGAGGTCTTGAAAAGGTTCTTGAGGAACATTTCATGCCATGATATGCTCTAGTGGGCTGGTTTTGTGACTCTTTTTGGGTTTTGGGGTGCTCTGTTGCTAGCACCTTTGAGGGTTTTTTGTAAGTTTCCTGCGGGGGGGGGGGGGGTCGTTTCCTTTTTTAGGGGCTGTTCTGTTGAGCGGGTGATTGTTGTTCTTTGTTTGCTGGATTTTCTGGCTTTTTTCGACCTTGGGGGTTCTGTCCTTAAGCGTTTTTGTGGATAATAATACAATCCTTTATTTTTCAAAAAAAAAAAAAGGAAATTCTTTTATAGCAGAACATTAAAAAGAACATGGAGAGAATAAAACATATGGCAGTTAGCCCAATGTCTCCATTCTCAAGTAGTTTGACCAACAATAAATCATTTCATGTAGAGAAGATTACAAAGAACCATGAATGGTAGTATGGTACAATCTTTAATTGAAAACACTCCAAATAACATTCCATACAATTAAACGCCAATATATTGAGAAGGATTAAACGCCAATATACAAATGGAGAATGATTAAAAATCCACACTTAATCAGTAATTGCATACATATTAAACCATGGAGTTGTTTAAATATCAACAGTTGATTTTTCTAATGCGGATATTGGAATAGCTAAATCTCCATTATGGAGCAACTGAAATTGTGAAACTTGGCAGCAACATCTCACTGAGCATTTCCTGCCACCTTTTTGTATGTATACCTCTTAGCAATCCAGAGATACACCAGGAAGTTGAGCAAGCTCAGAATGGTCAAAAGCCAGTAGAAGTAATCAAGATGGCCTCTGTTCATGTTATCTGGAATCCAACCAAGACTTCCATTTCTTGTGGTGACATCTGTTACGATGGTAACAAGCAAAGAGCTCACATAATTTCCCAATGCATTAGTTGTGAGTGAGAGAGCAGAACACAAACTTCTCATAGCATCAGGTGCCTCACCATAGAAGAACTCCATCTGACCAATGTTAGTGAAAACCTCGGCGGCTCCTACGAGAAAATACTGAGGGACTTGCCAAAAGATTGACAAGGGGATGGTTTCAAGATCATAATAGTTGTTTTTCCTCACTATGTCAAGGCGAACGACCTCTAAAATGCCGGCAACGATCATGGAGATGATAGAGATGACGAGGCCAATGCCAATTCTTTGAAGTTGTGTAAATCCTCGTTCGTTCCCCGTGAACTTTCTCGCGTAGGGGACGATGATGCGGTCGTACACTGGAGCCCAGAAGATGACGCTGAGGGTGTCAAAGAGGGAGAGGGATGCTGATGGAATTTTGAAGTGAGGACCAATGCGCTGGTCCATTGTGTTGCCTTGCAACACAAACATGGTGTTCATTTGACTGTATACCGTTGCAAAGGCAATCAGTGATGCCCAAACTGGGAGCAGACGAATAAAAGACTTGAGCTCCTCAACTTGTGTTACTGTGCAGAGTCTCCATGGGTTTGGCAGACCCTTACCGCTGTCAGATTCTGTTGCTACTGCTGCCTTATCCAAGCACCTGGAATCAGCAACATTTGTTAGTTAAAACGAAAGATGAAAATATAAACCAAGCTTTAGAATGAGATGATAACCAGCAGATGCTTTACAATGCTATATTATTAATTATTACATTTCTCTTGACTATAAGTATCTGCTTATTTATAAGGACAGAAGTAAAGAAAGAGGAAAGTGAGATGGAAGAAAATTAACACACCCCCTCACACCCAGATGAAGGGTGGAATTTACAAGACTTAACATCTGCTTGTGCCCCATTTATGGGTGGCCCAATAAACGGATCAAGGATAGACTCTCCTATCATCTTAGAAGTCAGGTTAGGCTTAATGAGCTAGCTCAGAGGGGGAGCATTGAACTCCCATTTATAAGTACTTCATTAGCTATATTTCTAGTCAATGTGAAACATTTCAACATCATCCAATCAAGATATTGTGAGAGATACTTTTGAGATACTCTAACAATCTATATCATTCATTTAAATCAGAATAGCATATGAAGATTTCCTTTTCACCGCTGACGTCAAAATAAAAACTAAAGCAAACAGGATTTTGATAACTCACTTTAATTTATTAGTGTGTTCAAGTTTGCGACTCCCTATGATGTTAGATTCTGCATCAGTTGTCTCATAGAGAAGAGACTCGTTTTCTGGCACTTGGACTTTAAGTTTCCTTGATGCTGCAACTATAACTTGACAAATCCTTGTAAGGGGGCTTCCTCCAGGAAGTTGAAGTCTATACCATCGGCTACCGATAAAGAAAAATATAATCGCAATGACCATTGCAACTGCAGGTACTCCAAAACCCCATCCCCAGCCCACATTCATTTGTATCCAAACTAACACGGAGGAAGCGATGAGCGCGCCGATGTTGATTGAGAAGTAAAACCAATTGAAGAAAGAGCTCTTCTTTTTCCTCTCAGTTTCATCATTGTCATCAAATTGGTCAGCGCCAAAAGATGAGACACATGGTTTGATACCACCAGTTCCAAGAGCAATCAAGTAGAGTGATATATAGCAAGCTGCAGTTTGTCCTGACGTTGGATGGCATTTACCAGCTTCACATGAAGGCTTTAGTCCAGGCACAATAGCTGAAAACGTTAAAAGTGTCATTCCCTGCAAATTGAACAAACAACCACCATTAATAGGGTTAATCCTCCCATTAGTATATCCTTTAGTTCCTGATAATTCTATTCTGAAACAGAGTTCAGGTATAACTTGATTGAAATGTCTTGAAAGTTTAAAATGCAATAAATGATAGAAAAGATAAAGTGAAGACTATATAAGATGGAATTAAACTAGAAAGGAGACTTAATCCATGCTTTTCACAAAATAGTATCCACATTGCGCTTCGGCTCAAAACAACAAACAATCATGAAAGGAAATTAATTGGCCAGACAACTACAGAGAAAAGGAAAAGAAAAATGCACTGAAGCTTTGGTTTATGCTAGAGAGTAATACAATAAGCGAAGACAGACTAAATTAAAAATAATCAATTAACAAAAAGAAGGTTTTAGTGTCTAACAACTGGACTCATCCTTGTTGACTAGGAACGTTAGACATTAAAATATGAAACAAAAGATTAGAAGAGTGTAGATTTGTTGCCTCATCATAACACGGACTTCAACAAACAAGAAAGTTTTCTTTTGAAATGAACTTACAATGACATAGATAGATGAGAAGCTGGCAATTGTCCAGTATCTTCCCAAGTATGAATCAGCTAAAAAGGCTCCAAGCAACGGAGTGAGGTAGCATGTCCCTGACCAAGTGTTGACACTTTTCGCAGCAGCTGCATTTCCTTGGTTGAAGCGTTCCTTGAGATAGTTCACTAGGTTTGTACTCATGCCATAGTACGCCAATCTTTCGCAACATTCATTTCCTGCCACAATATTTTGTTTAGCATCTTAGGGATATCAAATTCTATTAATACAAGAACATGTATAAGAGGTTGTATGAAAGAATCCAATACCGAGAATATAGCGGCATGCTTTCCAATTTCCAGTCTCTTTCTTGTTGGCAGGTTGCTTTTTGATGTCGAGTGTCCCGTCTTTTGTATATAAGTCATCTTCTTCCGCATCGTGTTTCTTAATGACATCAGCCATGGTATCTCAGCAGAATTCCAGTATGCAAGTCTTTGTTCTCTCCGTTACCTATAAAGGTCTGTTTGCAGGTTGCTGAAAATAAGAACAGATTATCAGAAAGGGAAAATTATGCAAGTTGCTATCATGGAACTCATGTTAAATAAGCACTGCTCAATTTGAGTTTGCTTAAAAGTAGGAATCAGAAAGGGAGATTGAGCAAAGCATTAGGGTTATTAAGCTCTAATGACAATGTTTAATGCATGGTTTAATGAACATGTATGGTGGCAACAATGTCATTCTTGATGGTACTTATGCTTCTTTTTTTGACAAAAATGGTACTTATGGTATGAATTATGTAACAGTCAAAATCACAATGAATTAATGTAACCCTACATGAATACAATATAAAGCAGGAAATGCAAAACTGTAATGGAATCAAACAATTCTAAACACATTTTGCGCCATTATCTGTAATCAGTTGAAAACATAAAGTGTCATGACAATGGTCCCCTTAATTTCAAAATTCTGATTAGTGTTTGTGTGTGGTCACAATTGGAGAGATTCTAAATCAAAGAAAAAACAAAAATTCTGCAGAATGCGTGTAATGATATCACAAGTACCAAAAATACATGCCAACATAACCACACCCAATAGAAACAATAGATCCAAGTGTAGAATCATCCACTACCCACTTTTTCAATAGTAAATCCCACAAAAACAATACACAAAAGAAATAAAAAGGTTTAGAAGTATATACAAATTTAAGGTAAAAGAGAAAAAGAGGACATGATTGTTCAAATCAATTTCAACAACAAAAAGTTGTGGTTATCACTCAATCAATAATTAGGGAACACATGATTACTCAAATTAATATCTAACCGTTTTAAGCAAAATAGATTTCAGAATAACGTCAAGATGACGTATTTCCAGACCATAAGAAGAAATAAAAAATCAAATTCATAAGAATAAACCCTAAGAATGTTGTGTGTTTGATAACCACCGTCTCTGTTGATGGGTGATCAGTAAGTACCTTTACCTCTTTGTAAGAGGCATGCCACCAATGATCCGGGAGAATGCTCTGCCCGTGCCAGGGGTGATGACCAAAGCCGAACCCACAAAATCAAAATCTTTTGATATAAAAAAGTGAAACCTTTGTAAAAAGAAAGCCTTTTTGAAGCCCACCGAAACAAACTATTCTAGATTGAAGGGGTAAAACATACAAAATAAAATAAAATAAAATGGAAAAACAGAAAAAGAACGGCAAACACAGACAAACCAAAATAAAAAAAGAAAAAAACTATGAACAATGCATGCAAATGCAGATATCACAAAAACCAGAACCATCAACAAAAAAACCATGCAAGTTGATGCTTACCCAGTAAGAAAGCCTCACGGGCTATGCAATGATGGAAGATTTTGAACCTGAATTCGAACAAGAATTGGAGACACAAGAAATTGATGTGGGTATCACCGTCACCAAGAAAGAGAAGCAAAATTACTATGGAGCAGAACAACGATTTGTTTTCTCTCTGTTTTGTACTTTTCCTTTGGCTCTCTCGTTCTGTGACAACGCTCGTCGTACATTTGTTGATTCGTTTGCTTGGTGTTATATAGGCCAAAATTCAAAGTATATCAATTTGCAACTATGCCCTTTAATTCAAAATAATTGATGATAGATATTCAAGAATTGCTTTATTTTTCTTTAGGCACATTTCTTTGTTTGGGTTTCTTGTTTAAATTTACAAATTAGCGGTATGTTTTGTAATCAACTAGTTAATATTGGTTGTATTTGTAGTTATTGGTTGTATTTGTCTATTGGGAGATATCAATTAAGATATTTTTTATTACTTAAAATCAAGATATATTTTATTGAGACTTGTTAAGATTATATTTTATCTTCCTTTTTAAATGATATATTTTTAACAAGTTTAAAGCTAAATAAGCAGCATGAAGAGAGTGTTGAGATATTTGTAAGATATTTATCAAGAAGTAATGGTCTAGTTTTCTTTTTCGAAATTCAGCAAACAAATAATATGATTTTGAGAATGGTTTTTTTCTTTTGAAAGGGATGTTGATTGTTGAGAATGGTTAGAGCAGTTACATCTTGGCATCGAAGTTGTAATGCCATCAATTATATAAATTATTATGCTTTTTATTTATGAAATAATTAAAAATGGCAAAGTTATAACAAATAAATAAAATAATTTTTTCTTTAAAAAGACAATTATTTCCATAATATGAAATGAAACGGCAAGCTATTTCCGGAAAATATATTATTTGAGAGGGTATATGTGATACGCATTCCCTTAACTTGTCAAAGAAAATAATACTTTATTCTCGGAATAAGACATGATGTGATTAATTAGTAGCATACTTTTGTAGCACCAAGACAAATCGTTTTTATTCTCTGAATAGACTATCGATTCTTTTTGGACAAGTATTCATTATCGAAGTCTCAATGGTGAGTGGCTGCTGTAAAGAACTAAAGATACCTTAAAAATCAGAAAAATTTAACATAGACAATTTCGTTCGAATGGTGAATACTCACATCCTATAATTTTCATCTATCATCAAGACTTGAACACTTTAATGAATAATTCCCTTTGAAGCATGAAGACAGTAAATTTTAATACATGAATAGGACATTTTGAATGCCTATCTTAGAGGAACCAATGCTGATTTAAAAAATTCACGTGGATCCATCGTCTATCTAGGATAACTATGTGGATTGGTGATTGAGAAAAAATTAAGTCATGTAAACAGAATGACGTTTCCGAGTAATAGCTCAAGTGGTAAGAGTTGAAGACATATGAGTTGGGGAGGAGAAGGTCTAGGATCGATCCTTGAATGTGCAATTTATCTTTCCGATGTACTAAAAAAAAATTCACATCAGATATCCTAATTTGATCAAAATTTGAGGGACCAAAATTAAAGCTAAGTAAAAGTTTTTGGGTTCAATTTAAATTTACTCCTATATACCAGGGGTTAAGAACACAATTAACTGTTATACATAATATCCAAAATAAAATGTCAAGATAGCAAATAATGTAAATTTGTGTCTCTTCTAATAAAAAAGAAAAACTTGTTTCAAATACTGTAGCTGGAAAATTCTTTTGGCATTATTGTATAGAGACACGTTTATGGGCAAAATGCGAAAGGAAGTGAAAATTCCTAAGAATAGGTTTCCAATTCAGTTGAAAACAACACAATTTACTAATTTAATGAAGTAGTTATAGAATTTCCATGGGAAGAAATTAAAATAAAAGTAGTAATTACAGTAGAGATTTTGCCTTTTCTCTAATGGGTTGGAGTCAGCTAGGGGTGTACAAGGGACGGGTTGGGACGGGTTTTAGTTAACCCTAACCTGGCCCTAAATATTGATCGGGCCAATTCTTAGACCCTAACCCGTCCCTAGACCCGAAGAAACCCGACAATATGCGGGTCCAATTTAGGACGGGTCTATGTAGGATGGGACCGGGTTGACCCGAGGGACAATAAATCTAAGACTATTTAATACTAATTATAAAATTTAAAGACAATAACATACTAAAAGGGTTACAAGTGAGAACTATTTTTTAGAAGAAAGAGCTTGAAATGATCCAATTCTTGCATAATCTATATCATAATCTATTGCACTTGAGAGGTTTACATTTTATTTGATCTATATGCACGTGTCACTCATTTTGTTTGATCTCTCTTCACTTGTCTCACATGTGCATTACATGATTTTCTCTTGTTAAAGCATGAAAGTGTTCATCTTTTAACCAACGTTTATTTAATTAGTAAGATAAATGTTAAACATTTTCATATCATCCACATGGTAAGATAAACTTGAGCATCATCTATCATATTTTGACCATTATAACAAATTAAAATTTTATAAAATATATATGTGGGACGGGCCGGGTGGCCCGAATGTCAACCCGAACCCGAACCCGACCCGAAGCCAGATAACTCAATGATCAACCCTAACCCGGCATCTTTTAATGATCGAGCCGGGTTCAACCCGACCCGAAAGGCTTGGGCCGGAACGGGTTGGCGGGTAGGGCCGGGTCTTGTACACCCCTAGAGTCAGCAGTGAAAACTGAAAAACAACACAATTTGGGTATCAAAACTATCAATGCAAATTTTGTGCTAGCCAACCCTCTAGCAAAAAATTAATAATGTAAGAGAAATTAATTAATGTCAAGGATAATTCACCAAAAAAATTAATATCAAGGATAAGATATACAGTAAATATAATATTATTTTTCATCCAAACTATAGTATTAATTTTATTTCTAAATTCATATATGAGCCATTAAATGAAAAATAAAATACGAAGATCCTATATTTACTAATATTAATGGTAATCAAACATCTCAATATTTTATCATCGTTTAAATAATGATAAATTACTGGTATGGTATGGATAGCCTAAATGGTACTTAATGGATAAAAATTTCTCAAGTCCAGGGTTTAAATCTTATTGGTATCTAGATGCTCAACAAAAGTCTCTGTAGGATAGCTCAAGTGGTAGGAGTTGAGAGACATATGAGTTGGGATGGGGAGGTCCAGGTATCAATTGCTGGCGAGTGCAATTTATCTTTCTGATGTAACAAAAATAAAAAGATGCTCAACAAAAAATAATGATAAGTTTATTAGTTGGCAATTGAACACAATATAATTTTCTTACAATCTGATTGATTGACGATGTAGAAAAACTTTAAATGTCAATGCATCATTCTTTTTCTCATTTTTTTTCCAAATACGCATTGGTCAAGCCGACTCTAATATAAACCTCAGCGTTGAACCAACCGACGCTAATTCGCCCAATCTAATAATTACATTTTATTGTGTGAATGTGTATTGAAAATCGCGATTAAAATCTACGATAGATTAAATATTGTTTTGAAATAAAAATCAAATATCCACTTACTATAAGGCGAGTAGTTTCAGGTCTTGCTTCTTTTTATTTTGTTGTTTTATGTTTCATGTTTTTTTGCGGCTATAAGCTGCCTTATTTATTAAAAAAAGAAAACTGATCACTATCAACATCAAAACAAGAAGAAATAACCAATTGGAGTATTGGACCCATAATTCCAAAATTTATTCTAATACAATTTTCATCCAAAGCAAGGTGCAAACCTTAATTACTGAATGCTGATAGATATCTATTAATTTGATGAAGTTAACAAGGTAAATAGATTAAGCACAATTGACATTTCAATGAATGTTAGTATCATCAACCAGGTACCACTGCTTTCTTATATGAGTACCACCTAGCAACCAGGACAAAAACCCCCAAATTCATCACGCTCAAACCAGCCAACAGAAAGAAAAAATTGTGAAGATGACCATAATTCAAGTTATCTGGTATCCAACCACTTCTCCCATTCCTAGTGCTCACATCTGTCACAATGTTCACAAGCACACTGCTCAAATAGTTTCCAAGTGCAGCAGTTGTAAGAGACATAGCAGAACACAAGCTCCTCATTGCATCAGGGGCTTGCTCATAGAAAAATTCCATTTGCCCAATAAAAGTGAACACCTCAGCACATCCTATAATGAAATACTGAGGCACTTGCCAAAAGATTGAAATGGGGACATGCTTGAAATCATAGTAGTTGTGTTTTCTCACTTCTCTCAGCCTCAGAAGCTCCAATGTCCCTGCAATCAACATCGCGAAGATGGAGATTGCAAGGCCTATGGCGATTCTTTGAAGCTGCGTGAAGCCGCTGTTGTGGCGTGTGAACTTTCTCGCGAAAGGGACGATCAGACGGTCGTAGATGGGGACCCAGATTATGACACTGAGGGTGTCGAAGAGGGAGAGTGAGGCGGAGGGGATTTCGAATGAGGGGCCAATGTGGAGGTTCATTGTGTTGCCTTGGAGGACAAACAAGGTCCCCATTTGGCTGTAAACGGTGGAGAAGATTATGCCGGTGGCCCATATTGGAAGGAGCCTTAGGATGGATTTGAGTTCTTCTACCTGTGTCACGGTGCAGAGTCTACAACTGTTTGATGCTGTGTATTTTTTGTCTGATGGGGTCACTACAGCAGCCTTGTCAAAGAAACTGAATTGATGGGGGAAAACATACAAAATATTGAAAATCAAATAAATGTTGTCTT
This sequence comes from Lotus japonicus, assembly GCF_012489685.1. Taxonomy (NCBI): domain Eukaryota; kingdom Viridiplantae; phylum Streptophyta; class Magnoliopsida; order Fabales; family Fabaceae; genus Lotus; species Lotus japonicus. The sequence continues at coordinate 31,750,481 of NC_080043.1, read as the reverse complement.
TTGGCTGAGAACAATTGGAGGGACAGAAACTTGAAACTGATAAAAACAATTTAAGGGACAAAAAATATGCAAGAAGTTCATATGACTAGGGACATCCTTTGAGCTTTTTTTTAACTACATCATTTGAGCTAATCAAACCAAAATCTGGCCATATAAGCAATTTGATATCAGTTTGTTCTTACTTCAAATAAAAATAAAAAAAGAGACAAAAAATTATATAAAAAAATTGTACAACTAATTTAGATGCTACTCTATATTACAGGAACCATCCGAATATATTTAATCCTAAAATTTAAAAAATAATAATATGAAACCTGACTAGTTTAAACCTATTTTGATCTTATTCATCGTATTATTTATCAATTCTAGCCGATCTTGAGATGGAATGATTTTTTAGGTTAAATTGACATATGACTTGAATCATTCTAGGTTTTAGTTAGAGAGGGCAATCCACTGTTTTTTAAACACAATTGTCCGCGGTAGATACTGTGCATTCATCCAAACAAAGTTTCACACTACCCCTTATAGTAACTTCAAAAAAATTATGTGTACATATAAATTTGGTAGTCATCTAATTGGCATACTACTTAGCAGTGGTTTTCATCCTCCATGACAGTTTTTAACCTCTGCTAAAAGAAGTTAAAAACCGTCTTTAAGTAGTATGTCTATGAACGAAAGTTAAAAATCGCTGCTAAGTGACTTATTGATTAGATGATTGTCAAAAATTGTAGGTGAACATATAATCCCCTAGTATCTTTTAGTCATACTCCAAACATTTATTTTTCTCTGTTACCCACTTTCATTTGTAGTTGAAGTTCATGTTATCCCTTAGTTTTTTTATAGGTAAAATATATTAATAGGGAGCACAAGGGGTATTCAAATACATATACACAAGCCAGAAATTCTAAAGAGTAACTAGACCTGCAAAGCCAACAAATGAATCAATACCCCCCAATAGAAACAGAGAGCATAAACAATTCTAATTAAGTTATTCTATACTTCTCTAACCTACAAATTTACATTGGTTTTACTTTAATTACATTTTGACAGTTGAGGCATTCAAGATTAATTCTTCCCCTAATAATTGAGAGCATACTATGAGTCCATTTGAATCTAAGTTTATTGAACTTATCTACTAAAAAACAACAAATAATTTTTATGAGTAATGATATATACACACCTCCTTATTTATACACTTCATTTCCACCTATTTTTATTTCTATCTCTCTCCTCTTATCATTTATCACATCTTATACTTTCTCTCTCTTCCTTTTTCTTTTCTTCCTATCTCTCCCCTCCTCCACCTCTTTCCACCTCAATTTAGAGGTGTTAACAAATAATTATTGTTTCATAAGTGCTCTTTAATTTGTGTTTTGGACAGGACAACTTACCTAAGTTGTTTTGTATGATCAAGTTTGCGACTCCCTCTAACAGCGGAATCCTCATCTCCAGTCTCATACAGAAGAGACTCATCACTCGGCACCTCAACACGCACTTTCCTAAAGGAAGCAACAATCACTTGGCAAATTCGCGTTATAGGACTCCCTCCAGGCCTCTGGTTCCGGTACATCCGCGTACCGGAGAAGAAAGTGACAACCGCAATGGCCATGGCCACTGCTGGAATGCCAAATCCCCAAGCCCAACCCACGTTTGTTTGGACCCAAACAAGAACAGAGGAAGCAATGAGGGCTCCAATGTTGATGGAGAAATAGAACCAGTTGAAGAAAGAGCTCTTCTTTTTCTTCTCAGCTTTGTCCGAGTCATCAAATTGGTCTGCCCCAAAGGATGACACACATGGCTTTATCCCTCCTGTGCCTAGAGCTATTAGGTAAAGTCCTGCAAAGAAAACTGCAGTTTGGGACCCTGTAGGGTGACAAGCAGTTTTTGCATCACACTGAGGTTTTAGACCAGTAATTGAAGCAGATAGTGTCAAAAGTGTCATGCCCTGCATAATGATTAATAGAATGTTAATTTCTCATGATCAATTATGATACACATATAGACTCATAGAAACTTATTCTCTTTTACTTTAAATCAATCTATAGTGCACTAATGTGTGCGCAGTACCAGTACCAAGTACGAGTACGAGATAAGTGATTTTTAAAAACCTGAGATACAGGTAATACTAGAATTCCGAAAGTAACTACCCTTACAACTTACAAGGACATATATGATCGAGAAGCAAGCAATTGTCCAATATCTACCCAAGTAAGCATCAGCTAGAAAAGCTCCAAGCAATGGTGTGACATAGCATGTGCCTGACCAGTTTGTGACATTATTGACCGCCACAACATTGCGCTGGTTTAGCTGAAATTTCAGGTAATTAACAAGATTTGTATTGATGCCATAGCCAATCTCTCACAGCACTCATTTCCTATTCAAATTAAACAAGTTTGTGTTAGCCATTTCAAAAAAATTATAGGTAACATTAACAATAGCATCATATTACAAAGTGGGAGAAGATGGGTACCGAGAATGAAGGGGCACGCTTTCCATGTTCCTGTTTTCTTCTTAACTGCAGGGTTATTTTTGAAATCTATGGTTCCATCTTTTGTGAAGATATCATCTTGTTCCATTGTCTGCATCATGAAGAAGAAGAATCGGAGACTAAGAAGAGTTATATGCACTTATTCACTCTCTCGAGCTATCGCTCCTTCAATATATAGTGGAATCCACGAATACTAGACATTGTAAGGTCAGACCCGCAGAAGGCAAGTAGTAGTCTTAATTGCAGTCAAGATTATGCAAGAGTTATTCATGGCACACCTTTCCATCCTAAAATTAAATGCTTATCAGTTCTAGTTAATGAAGGAAAGAATGGATATCAATCAAGAGGGGCAATCAAGATATCATAAACTAAGTACACGATCGATGTAGTACATGCTCGATGTAGAAGTATCAAAGGCGGGATGAGTTTGATTTCTCTAAAGTGAAAGACTCGCTAAACCATGTATTGATTGATTTGTTTTATTGACTTTTCAAAAAATTAAATTATTTTTAATGTTATATTGACTTATTTTACCTTTTAAAACTTTCCTTTTAGATGAGAGGGTTGACTTGAGTTCTCGTATTTCTCTTTCTCTTTTTGTTGAGAATTCAAGTGCGGAGTTGGAGTCCCACATTGGTTAAGTTTGGGTGAGGAGAAGACTTTATAAGAAGATGGACCCATAAACCTAATGCCTTAAGGTTTTGGGTTAAGATGTGGCGTCGAGATCTCTTGGTGTCTTGCTCCTCGGCCCATGGGCTCCCTTGTCTCCCCAACAAGTGGTGTCAGAGCCGATGGTTGATGTAGTCATGGTTACGGCTCCTTGTGTCGAAAGTCTTCCTAGCGGTGTGGCTAGGCGGCGGGTTCCGTTGACGCGGTGAAGCGAACGGCGGTGCAAGGGTAGATATGCTTCCGCGGTGGGGGGCCATGATAATGTGGTGGTTACTCGCACTTGAGGGGGAGATTGTTGAGAATTCAAGTGCGGAGTTGGAGTCCCACATTGGTTAAGTTTGGGTGAGGAGAAGACTTTATAAGAAGATGGACCCATAAACCTAATGCTTTAAGGTTTTGGGTTAAGATGTGGCGTCGAGATCTCTTGGTGTCTTGCTCCTCGGCCCATGGGCTCCCTTGTCTCCCCCAACACTTTTAGGTATACTAACAATAGAGGATTAATATAAAAACACACTTTGACACTCTCTTACTGACATTCTCTTATTCTTTGAGAAATCTTATTCCCCTGCAGCAACCTAAAGCCACATGCCGAACCCTCCCTGTTCTGCAACTTCTTCTCTTGTCAAGGAATAGATTAGAGCCCAATCAAGTTTCAACTTTTTGAAAAAGCCGTCTCTACTCTTTCTTGTCTACGTCTACTCTTTCTTGTCTACGTTTCTGCCCTTGATTTTTCACAAGTGTGCACCGTTTGCTCCTCTGTCACTCTAACGTTAAAAAATTAACGGAAGGGGCTTACGTGGCACTAGTAATGTCATGTCAGCATCCTATGTGGCGTGACACATTATTAATAAAAAATCAAAAATTTGAAAAGAGGGTGAAGGGCCGGGTTCGAACTCAAGTCTTGTAAGTGGAAAACAACCACTTAACCAATTGATTCAGGACTTGAACCTCATTGATGCTTTGTGTGTGGAAGTTGATTGCATGGCAAAATCAGGAGTTCATAGGGAGTCAAATTTGTGGTCATTTTTTGGACATTTAAATTGAGGACCATAGTCGCATCCATTTTCTGATATGGTGCTTGGATAAATTGATAATTGTGGAAGTTTCTTTCACTTCTGGTATGTCTATGTGCAGAAGTGTGCGTATTTTTGGAGCTATTTGTCTCTTATTTTACTGCAGAAAATTTCATCCTTTGAATTTGAAGGTGTTACATGCTGTTCTGTAAGTTTGCATTGCCATGATGACAATCTCTAAGCTGCGGATTTGAGCTGTGCTTTTGCTACAGCAAGTCATTTGGATAGTTCCTGTCTTCCACTTCTGAAGGCTCAGCGAGAGGACTTTCCATGTTCTGGACGCGTGATTGCTTTACTGTCAACATGGTGATTAAGACTCATATGCATTTGTCTAGCTGCAAATATTTGAGAAGTGGTGGATTTTAAGGGTTCTATGCTCTGCTCTCTGTCATATTTGGTCGTGCCTTTCACATGTAGATTGTGAACTGCTTTAATTTTGTTTTGTTTTTTCTGCTTCCTTGTGTTTCTTAGTTTCTTTTTTTTTTTTCCCTCTTTGTTTTTCTTTTCCTGTGACTCAAATGGGAGAGCCTATTCCCAGTAACTTCTTTCTTTCACTAATAAAGGATCATTTTGTTGTAAAAAAAAGTTGTTTTGATTAGTTACATAAGGAAGGAGATTAAATGCTTAATATTTTTGGCATATACAATATACAATACAATATAAAATGGTAAAAACTACCGTACCCCAGTTGTATCATACCTTAGTGACATGTACCAATTAAAATAGGTTTGACTGTTAGTTTTGACTTTCTTTTGTTTTTTTCTTTTTTTTTATATCTAAAAAAGAAAAATACATAAATGATAATTAAAATTGTCAGGTTGGGTTAAGTTAACCTAGTGTGGTTAACATTTATAATGATTTTGAATATCAACATTGCTATGGAAAATTGAGTTTTTTGTATTTTTCAGAAGAGGGATATTAGAAGGAGAGTTAGGGTTCATCTTCTGGGCTCTTCTTGACGGCGGCGACGGTCGTTATTTGCACGGCGGTGACGAACGGTTCATCGCGACCAAGGGTTCTTTGATAGTCACGACCAAGGGTTCATCGTCGGCGACCAAGGGTTCATCGACGACGACCAAGGGTTCATCGGCGGTGACTTTGTCTTCTACCATTTTCAGCGTTAACGTCGTAGGTCCCAAAAGCATATTCAGTCTATCGGAATTTTGTTTCCATTTTCTTACATCTTGTAGTTCTATCTGTTCCATCGTTGAACACAGTTTAGGGTTCCATATTTTTGCCCCTTGCATATGTAAGATCAAGTTTTGATCTAGTAGTACAACTCTTATGTTTTGATGATTACAAGTTAACTTTTGAGTATGAACAATTATGGTACTCTAACGTGTTTTTCTGAGTGTGCTGTCTACAGGCTCTGACCTCAATTCCATCTCACACAAATCAGAAGCACTGTGCATATAGAGTAACCCAAGCAACGCTTTCGCAACATCTATGTTCAGTATGAACAGTAGAATTGCTTCATAAGATCTGAAGTTATACAAGCTCTGATAAGGACTCAGTCACTAGAAGTTCTGAAGATCCAGAAAGTCTGATAACCAAGAAACACTGAAGGTTCAGATGTTCTGATGGTGTAGAAGACTCTGAAGAACCAGAAGCTGATTAGTGAAATTCTGATGTCCATAAGCAAGATACTCTGAAGACCATGTACTTCCCTCTGAGTTCAGAATCAGAAGATACAATGGTCAGAGGATCTGGGCTTTCCCTCTGACTCTGATCAACCGGCTTCACAAGTTCCAACATGAAGCTTTCTCCTGATCAGAAGTCTCCTAGGTTTAAAGGTCAAGTCGCTATCCAAGTACAAAAGCTACTGTACCTTCCTGACGACCTACCTAACAGTCTCAAACACAGCAGAAGCTGGATTTTCTAGAACTGCCCTCCAACGGTAGCATTTCCCATGCAACGCTCAACCCTAATCCTTGGAGTATATAAAGAGGCTGAAGACTGAAAGAAGCGGCTAGAAGCATTCACATACGCGCAAGAAAAATTCAAATTCTTCTAAGCTTTCTTTCATCTGAAATTCATTGTGTTTACTATTAGCTTTTTAGAAGCAAATCTCTTGTAAACAATTCTTTGATAAACAGTTTGTTTAGTTCCTTTAGGAGATCAAGGTTGATCGGATCCTAGAGAAGACTAAGAGAGTGAATCTTAGTGTGAGCTAAGTCAGTGTAATTGTTAGTCACTTGTAGGTTTCAAGTGCAGTTGTAACTCTTACCTGATTAGTGGATTGCCTTCATTCTAAGAAGGAAGAAATCACCTTAACGGGTGGACTGGAGTAGCTTGAGTGATTTATCAAGTGAACCAGGATAAAATCCTTGTGTGCTTTTCTATCTCTTATCTTTAGCACATAAGTTCTCGAAAGATTTGTCAAAATCTTTAAGGTGGAAGCTTTATCTTGAAAACGTTATTCAAACCCCCCCTTTCTACCGTTTTTCATACCTTCAATTGGTATCAGAGCGCAAGTTCTGATTACCACACCTAACAGTGTTCAGTGATCCGGGCCGGTGTGAAAAACAATGGCTGCCACCACCAGTGAAACTCAAAGAGATGGTTACAATGCAAAGCCTCCTATGTTCGACGGTCAAAGGTTCGAATATTGGAAAGATAGACTGGAAAGTTTCTTTCTGGGTTTCGATGCAGATCTCTGGGATATTATTGTGGATGGCTACGAGCGTCCAGTTGATGCAGATGGCAAGAAGATCCCAAGGTTAGAGATGACTGCAGATCAAAAGAAGCTGTACTCACAACATCACAAAGCAAGAGCAATTCTTCTAAGTGCTATTTCTTATGAAGAGTACCAGAAGATTACAGATCGTGAGTTTGCAAAAGGCATTTTTGAATCTCTGAAGATGTCTCATGAAGGAAACAAGAAAGTCAAAGAATCAAAGGCATTGTCTTTGATCCAAAAATATGAATCCTTCATCATGGAGCCAAATGAGTCCATTGAAGAAATGTTCTCCAGATTTCAGTTTCTTGTGGCTGGCATAAGACCTCTCAACAAGAGCTATACAACAAAAGATCATGTCATAAGGGTTCTCAGGAGTCTTCCTGAAAGCTGGATGCCTTTAGTGACTTCAATAGAGCTCACGAGAGATGTTGAGAATATGAGTTTAGAAGAACTCATCAGTATTTTGAAATGCCATGAGCTGAAGCGCTTTGAGATGCAAGATCTGAGGAAAAAGTCTATAGCCTTGAAATCCAAATCTGAAAAGGATAAGGCTGAGAAGTCAAAAGCTCTTCAAGCTGAAGAAGAAGAATCTGAAGAAGCATCAGAAGATTCTGATGAAGATGAGCTGACTCTGATCTCCAAGAGACTCAACCGAATCTGGAAGCACAGGCAGAGCAAGTACAAAGGCTCTAGAAAGGAAAAAGGAAAGTCTGAATCCTCAGGCCAGAAGAAGTCCTCAATTAAGGAAGTCACATGCTTTGAGTGCAAAGAATCAGGGCACTACAAAAGTGACTGTCCAAAGTTGAAGAAGGACAAGAAGCCAAAGAAGCACTTCAAGACAAAGAAGAGTCTGATGGTGACATTTGATGAATCAGAGTCAGAGGATGTTGACTCTGATGGTGAAGTCCAAGGACTCATGGCTATTGTCAAAGACAAAGGAGCAGAGTCAAAGGAAGCTGTTGACTCTGACTCAGAATCAGAAGGAGATCCTAACTCAGACGATGAAAATGAGGTATTCGCTTCTTTCTCTACCTCTGAACTGAAACATGCCTTGTCTGATATCATGGATAAGTATAACTCTTTATTGTCTAAACATAAGAAGCTGAAAAAGGACTTATCTGCTGTTTCCAAGACTCATTCTGAACATGAGAAAATTATCTCTGATTTGAAAAATGATAATCATGCTTTGATCAATTCTAACTCTGTGCTTAAGAACCAGATTGTTAAGTTAGAAGAAATAGTTGCCTGTGATGCCTCTGATTGTGGAAATGAGTCTAAGTATGAAAAGTCGTTTCAAAGATTCCTGGCTAAAAGCGTAGATAGAAGCTTAATGGCTTCAATGATCTATGGCGTAAGCAGAAATGGAATGCATGGCATTGGCTATTCTAAACCAATTAGAAATGAGCCCTATGTGTCTAAAGCTAAATCTTTGTATGAATGCTTTGTTCCCTCTGGTACCATATTGCATGATCCTTTACCTGCTAAAGTTTCTAAAGCCCCTCTTAAAAAGGGATCCTTCTCCATGTCTAAATATAATGCAAAAATTCCTTTAAAATATCATGTTGAGACACCCAAGGTGATCCGAACCTCTGGGGTAACTAACAAAAGAGGACCCAGAAAGTGGGTACCTAAGGACAAGATTATCTATGTTGCAGATATCCTTGATAGCTCCACTGAAACACCAATCATGGTATCTGGACAGTGGATGCTCGCGTCACATGACGGGAGAAAGACGTATGTTCCAAGAGCTAAAACTTAAGCCTGGAGGTGAAGTTGGCTTTGGAGGAAATGAAAAGGGTAAAATTGTTGGTACTGGTACTATTTGTGTAGATAGTAGTCCATGCATTGATAATGTGTTATTGGTAGACGGCTTAACACATAACTTATTGTCTATAAGTCAATTAGCTGACAAGGGTTATGATGTTATATTCAATCAAAAGTCCTGCCGGGCTGTAAGTCAGATCGATGGCTCTGTTCTGTTTAACAGCAAGAGGAAGAACAACATTTATAAGATCAGATTATCTGAGTTAGAGGCTCAGAATGTGAAATGCCTTCTTTCTGTTAATGAAGAGAAGTGGGTATGGCATAGACGGTTAGGGCATGCCAGTATGAGAAAGATTTCTCAGCTGAGCAAGCTAAACCTTGTCAGGGGCTTACCCAATCTGAAGTTCGCTTCAGACGCTCTTTGTGAAGCATGTCAGAAAGGCAAATTCACTAAAGTCCCTTTCAAGGCAAAGAATATTGTCTCAACCTCAAGGCCGTTGGAACTTCTGTATATCGACCTTTTTGGACCAGTGAAAACTGAGTCTATAGGTGGCAAGAGATATGGGATGGTTATCGTTGATGACTATAGCCGCTGGACATGGGTAAAGTTTCTAACCCGCAAGGATGAGTCTCATGCTGTGTTCTCTACCTTCATAGCCCAAGTGCAAAACGAGAAGGCTTGTAGGATTGTGCGTGTCAGAAGTGACCATGGTGGAGAGTTTGAGAATGACAAGTTTGAGAGTCTGTTTGATTCCTATGGAATTGCACATGATTTCTCTTGTCCCAGAACTCCTCAACAAAATGGTGTTGTTGAGAGGAAGAACAGAACTCTTCAGGAGATGGCTAGAACCATGCTCCAAGAAATTGGCATGGCCAAGCACTTTTGGGCAGAGGCAGTAAATACAGCATCTCTGTGAATTGTGAGACCAATTCTGAATAAGACTCCCTATGAATTGTGGAAGAACATAAAACCCAACATTTCTTACTTTCATCCTTTTGGTTGTGTCTGTTATGTTCTCAATACTAAGGATAGATTGCATAAATTTGATGCTAAGTCTTCTAAATGTCTTTTACTTGGTTACTCTGAAAGATTTAAAGGTTTTAGATTTTATAACACTGATGCTAAGACCATTGAAGAATCTATTCATGTTAGATTTGACGACAAGCTTGACTCTGACCAGTCAAAGCTAGTTGAGAAGTTTGCAGATTTAAGCATTAATGTTTCTGACAAAGGCAAAGCTCCAGAGGAAGCTGAGCCAGAGGAAGATGAACCAGAAGAAGAAGCTGGTCCCTCTGATTCACAAACTCTGAAGAAGAGCAGAATCACTGCAGCTCATCCTAAAGAATTGATTCTGGGCAACAAGGACGAACCAGTCAGAACCAGATCAGCCTTCAGACCCTCTGAAGAGACCTTGATTAGTCTGAAAGGATTGGTGTCCTTAATTGAACCCAAGTCCGTAGATGAAGCTCTTCAGGACAAGGATTGGATTCTGGCCATGGAAGAAGAATTGAATCAATTCTCCAAGAACGATGTTTGAAGCTTAGTGAAGAAGCCTGAGAGTGTCCATGTAATTGGAACAAAATGGGTGTTCAGAAACAAGCTGAATGAGAAAGGAGATGTAGTCAAAAACAAGGCAAGGCTAGTTGCTCAAGGCTACAGCCAGCAGGAAGGAATAGACTACACTGAAACATTTGCTCCAGTAGCAAGACTAGAGGCAATCAGACTGTTGATCTCTTTCTCAGTGAATCACAACATAGTTCTACATCAGATGGACGTGAAGAGTGCCTTCCTAAATGGATATATATCAGAGGAAGTTTATGTTCATCAACCCCCAGGTTTTGAAGATGAGAAGAAGCCAGACCATATGTTCAAATTGAAGAAGTCACTCTATGGTCTGAAGCAAGCTCCCAGAGCATGGTATGAGAGACTCAGCTCATTCCTTCTGGAGAATGAGTTTGTAAGGGGTAAAGTAGATACAACTCTCTTTTGCAAAACTTATAAAGATGATATCTTAATTGTGCAAATTTATGTTGATGATATTATATTTGGTTCTGCTAATCAATCTCTATGCAAAGAATTTTCTGAGATGATGCAGGCTGAATTTGAGATGAGTATGATGGGAGAACTCAAGTACTTTCTGGGTATACAAGTTGATCAAACACCAGAAGGAACATATATCCATCAGAGCAAGTACACTAAAGAACTTCTGAAGATGTTGAATATGCTGGAATCTACAGTGGCCAAAACTCCAATGCATCCTACATGCATTCTGGAGAAAGAAGATGAAAGTGGTAAAGTATGTCAGAAGCCCTATCGCGGTATGATAGGATCTCTTCTATACTTAACTGCATCTAGGCCTGATATATTATTTAGTGTTCACTTATGTGCTCGTTTCCAATCAGATCCAAGGGAAACCCACTTAACTGCTGTTAAGAGGATCCTAAGGTATCTGAAAGGCACCACTAACCTTGGCTTGATGTATATGAAAACATCAGAGTATAAGCTTTCAGGTTATTGTGATGCTGATTATGCTGGAGATAGAACAGAGAGAAAAAACACTTCTGGAAATTGTCAATTTCTAGGAAGCAATCTAGTCTCATGGGCAAGCAAGAGGCAATCAACCATTGCACTATCCACTGCAGAGGCAGAATATATCTCAGCAGCAATTTGCAGCACCCAGATGCTCTGGATGAAACATCAGCTGGAGGATTATCAGATCCTTGAGAGCAATATCCCAATCTATTGTGATAACACTGCTGCAATCTCATTGAGTAAGAATCCTATCTTGCATTCAAGGGCAAAGCACATTGAGGTAAAGTATCACTTTATTAGAGATTATGTACAGAAGGGCGTACTTCTTCTGAAGTTTGTTGATACTGACCATCAATGGGCAGATATCTTTACAAAGCCCTTAGCAGAGGATAGATTTAATTTTATTCTGAAAAATCTGAACATGGACTTTTGTCCAGAGTGAAGATGGATCAGAACCTCTGACAATGATACTTCTTGATCAGAAGATGTCTAATCCAGAAGGTAACTCAATCAGAGTGTGTGTACCCATTGGTACTGACTCTGAAGCTGAGACAGAAACACGTGTGTCAGTATCTCTGATGCATAGTTCCTTGTGCCCGTGTGACAGTCTGTCATGTTGCGTGTAGATGTGCTTCTCTCCTGTGTGTGATATGTGTATTTACTGTTACTATCTATCTTTAATTTTCAACCGTTGATTTTAAATTTCTTTTTGAATCAACAACGGTTATTTGTCAAAACCCACTATACACACACGATCTCCTTCACTTTCGGTTTTTTCTCTCTCTCTTGTATTTTCAAAACCGCTTACCCTCGACTTCTCTCTCGCTCTCTCTTCATCTTTCAACCTTCATCTTCTACCCAAAACCTTCAACCGCTCCAACAATGGTGAGACAAACCAGAAGAGATACTGCAGATCCAGCCCAGTTCCCTCATATGGTAGTGGGTTTAGCAACAGGTCAAAGGGGTCCTGAGAATCCGAATCAAGATCAAGGTCAAGATCAAGAACAGATCATTCCGATTGCAGAACGAGGTTGTGCCGTTCACTGCGTATATGCTCCTGAGGAACTTCAAGTACTGGCAGAATGGAGATTCGACCTCGACAATCTTGCTACAAATGGGTATGATCTTCGTCCTGAAGTCCGTGTTCAAGACTAGGAAAATTACTTCAACAGGCTTCGAGGACCGGTGTATGACAAATTGGTCAAGGAATTCTGGAAGCACGCCGACTGCGATGATACTCAAGTGGTATCCTACATTCTTGGAAGAAGGATAATAATCACGGAGAAGTCATTTGTGAAGTTGCTAGGTGCAGAAACTGCAAATGGGTATCGATTTCAACTGACAGAATCGAAGCTGAAACCCAACACCAAGAATACAATCAACAAAGCCCTGTACACCACTTACAAACAGGGCAAGACCTACAAGGTACTGGACCTTCATCCCCCAAAGACCAAAGGGCAGTTCCCCAGACTACATCAACTTCAACCAGAAGGCGATGTTGTTTTTCATCCAAGACAAGAAGAAGATCTGCCTTCCCTACTTCCTGTTCTCATACCTGAAGGAATGTATCCGGAAGTCTAGGACTACTGCCTCCATCAAGTCCGCAATCAAGTATATCCCTTTTGGGAGATTGCTGTCTGATCTCTTCATTGAGAGTGGCCTCATTCAAGATCTGGTCAATGCTGGATGCATAGAGGATCTGACCACCATTGTCAGCGATGTCTTCACTGCAAATTCTCTGAAGAAAATGGGTCTAGTCAAGAAGAAGATTGCTCCTGCCCATGAAGACACATCTTCTGAAATCAGAAGTAGAAGGGTGCCTCTGAATGACTACCCTCTGTGGACACAGGCAGACAATCCTGAAGCTATTAGGTGCTATGTTGAAGACCTAAGGGCTCAAGGCTATGAAATTGATCTCGATGAATTCTTCAGAAGACTGCCGCCATCTCCTGAGTTTCCTTCTCCTACCAAGAAGAAAGTTCAGAGGAAGATGATCTTAGAAGAATCCTCTGAGGAATCAGATGTCCCTCTGACCAAAGGGAAGAAGGCTGGTCAATCAAAGAGAAAATATGATGAAACCAGCAAACCAGATGATGATGATGATGGTGATAATGAGGATGGTCCTCCTTCTCCCAAGAAGAAGAAGAAGCAGGTCAGAATAGTGGTGAAACCTACCCGGGTGGAACCAGCAGCTGAAGTGATCAGAAGGATTGAAACTCCTGCCAGAGTGACAAGATCATCAGCACAATCAAGTAAGTCTGCAGTTGCTTCTGATGATGATTTGAATTTATTTGATGCACTCCTCATCTCAGCCATGCTCAAACAATCTTCAAATCCACTCACTCCCATTCCTGAGTCCCAACCAGCTACACACACCACCTCTCCACCACATTCCCCAAGGTCTTCATTTTTCCAACCTTCTCCAACTGAAGCACCTCTCTGGAATTTGCTCCAGAACCAACCATCTAGGCCAGATGAACCAACCTCTCCCATTACCATCCAGTATAACCCATTAACTTCTGAACCCATCATCCCTGAGCAACCAGAGCCCAATCAAACAGAACCTGGACCTAGAACCTCTGATCACTCTGTCCCAAGAGCATCAGAACGTCTGGCTCCCAGAACCACTGATACAGACTCTTCCACAGCCTATACACCTGTATCCTTCCCAAAAAATGTTGCTGACTCTTCTCCCTCCAACAACTCTGAATCCATTAGAAAATTCATGGAGGTTAGAAAAGAAAAGGTGTCTACCTTAGAAGAGTATTATCTCACTTGTCCAAGCCCTAGGAGATATCCTGGCCCTAGACCTGAACGTCTAGTAGACCCAGATGAACCTATCTTGGCCAATCCTTTACATGAGGCAGACCTTTTGGCTCAACAAGTTCATCCTGTCCCTGACCCACAAGAGCCAGTTCAACCAGAACCCGAACCAGAACAATCTGTGTCTAATCACTCTTCGGTTAGATCACCAAATCCTCTGGTTGACACTTCATAACCCCACCTTGGAACCTCTGAACATCATGTTCAATCCTTTAACATTGGCTCTCCACAAGGTGCCTCTGAAGCTCATAGCAGCAATCACCCAGCCTCTCCTGAAACCAACCTCTCCATAATTCCTTACACTCACCTCCGACCCACATCTCTCTCTGAGTGCATCAATATTTTCCATCATGAAGCTTCATTGATGCTACGCAATGTGCACGGTCAGACTGACCTAAGCGAGAATGCTGAATATGTGGCTGAAGAGTGGAACCGTCTGAGCACTTGGCTAGTGGCTCAAGTTCCGGTTATGATGCAACTTCTGAATGCAGAGGGAAGTCAGAGGATCGAGGCTGCAAAGCAAAGGTTTGCTAGAAGGGTGGCTCTTCATGAACAAGAACAAAGACATAAGCTACTCGAAGCTATTGAAGAAGCCAAAAGAAAGAAAGAACAAGCAGAAGAAGCTGCACGTCAAGCAGCAGCTCAAGCTGAACAAGCCAGATTAGAGGCAGAACGACTTGAAGCTGAGGCTGAAGCTCTTAGATGCCAAGTACTTGCACCAGTAGTGTTTACTCCTGCTGCTTCTGCTTCCATTCTAGCTCCTCAAGCTGCTCAGAATGTTCCTTCCAGCTCTACCCAGTCAAGCTCGTCCAGACTCGACATCATGGAACAAAGACTTGATACTCATGAGTCTATGCTAATAGACATGAAAGAAATGATGATGGAACTTCTGCGTCGATCTACTAAACCCTAGTCTTAGGATCTCTTCGTCTTTCTTCTTACCCTAGTTTTATTTTCTTTAAGTTTTTTTATTTTCTGTTATGTCTTTTCGTTATTTATTTTCGCACATCATACATATATATATATATATCTGACATTATGCTTGCAAAATTTTCTTTATTCATAATAACTGCGTTTACATCATACATTTTTTGTTTTTTTTCCCTAAAATCCTAGAATGGAGGATCCCTCCTCATTCTTCCGCACTCATGGCGCTGCTCTGACCTCTCTTTCTCCAGACGCTCCAGTGCATACTGGATGTTGTTGAGATTGACAATCTGCTCATCCCTCTCCAGAGTTTCTTCTGAAGTCTTGAGCTTCTTTTCTATAATTTCTTTCTCTTCCAGCAGCTTTAGCTCAAGCTGGCTGAGTTCTTGCACTTCCTCCACGAAGGCAAGAAATTCCTGCAAGTCTTTCTTCAACTCTGGATGCAGGTCCTCCTCCAGCAGTGTCCGTGTTAGCTCTGAGATGGTTGTTGTACCCTCTGGATGCCTAATATTGAGGAACAAGTCATCCTCAAAGGCCTTCTTTCTCAGCTCTTCTAGTGCGATCATGCTTGATGCCATTTCTCTTTTTATGGTATTGTTCGAGTTGTGAAGCTTACCCCATTCTCCATCGCTTTATATAGGCTTCACTCTCTCTCTGAAAGTTAATGCTCCTGCAGTTTCTCGAGGTTAAGTTCTTGGTAACTGACCCTTATCTTTACTACTTTGGCCGGTGGTAAACGTTCTTCTTTTGCATTAACTCTTCTCTTTACTTCGCCTAACTTTGATTCTTGCATCGTTTTTGTTAAAACTTAGACCTTCTCTAAGGGGGAGTACCTTATACTTCAAGCTAAGTTTTTCACACCCCAAGCTTTTTGCTTATGACAAAAAGGGGGAGTACACCCAGTTTTTGATGTGTAAGATGTGTTAGTGTGATTTATTTTCTCTTTTGGAGAACTTAAGAGTTCCACCTTTATGACCATAGATGTGTCACTGGGCAAATACAAGGAATACATTTCACTTCTTCTGAAGTGATTTTAGTTTGACTCTGATACCCAAGACTCTGATACCTTGTCCGTTGACTCTGATTACTTATGCGCTCTGATTACTCTATTTTCATCTATGTCATAATATTTTTCACTCTGAACTCTTATATTATTTAGCTCAGAATCTAGACTTTACTAACGTTTTCATCAAGTATTAGATTCAGGGGGAGCTAAGCTCAGAATCAAGCAGTGACTTGAATTCAGAATGAGCAAGACAAACTATTCACATCAGGATAAGTTTTATTCTATATCCCTAAACTCTGAGTGAATTCAGTTTATTGTTTATGAATTGTTCATCAAAATCTTAGTTTTGTCATCATCAAAAAGGGGGAGATTGTAAGATCAAGTTTTGATCTAGTAGTACAACTCTTATGTTTTGATGATTACTAGTTAACTTTTGAGTATGAACAATTATGGTACTCTAACGTGTTTTTCTGAGTGTGCTGTCTACAGGCTCTGACCTCAATTCCATCTCACACAAATCAGAAGCACTGTGCATATAGAGTGACCCAAGCAACGCTTTCGCAACATCTATGTTCAGTATGAACAGTAGAATTGCTTCAGAAGATCTGAAGTTATACAAGCTCTGATAAGGACTCAGTCACTAGAAGTTCTGAAGATCCAGAAAGTCTGATAACCAAGAAACACTGAAGGTTCAGATGTTCTGATGGTGTAGAAGACTCTGAAGAACCAGAAGCTGATTAGTGAAATTCTGATGTCCAGAAGCAAGATACTCTGAAGACCATGTACTTCCCTCTGAGTTCAGAATCAGAAGATACAATGGTCAGAGGATCTGGGCTTTCCCTCTGACTCTGATCAACCGGCTTCACAAGTTCCAACATGAAGCTTTCTCCTGATCAGAAGTCTCCTAGGTTTAAAGGTCAAGTCGCTATCCAAGTACAAAAGCTACTGTACCTTCCTGACGACCTACCTAACAGTCTCAGACACAGCAGAAGCTGGATTTTCCAGAACTGCCCTCCAACGGTAGCATTTCCCATGCAACGCTCAACCCTAATCCTTGGAGTATATAAAGAGGCTGAAGATTGAAAGAAGCGGCTAGAAGCATTCACATACGCGCAAGACAAATTCAAATTCTTCTAAGCTTTCTTTCATCTGAAATTCATTGTGTTTACTATTAGCTTTTTAGAAGCAAATCTCTTGTAAACAATTCTTTGATAAACAGTTTGTTTAGTTCCTTTAGGAGATCAAGGTTGATCGGATCCTAGAGAAGACTAAGAGAGTGAATCTTAGTGTGAGCTAAGTCAGTGTAATTGTTAGTCACTTGTAGGTTTCAAGTGCAGTTGTAACTCTTACCAGATTAGTGGATTGCCTTCATTCTAAGAAGGAAGAAATCACCTTAACGGGTGGACTGGAGTAGCTTGAGTGATTTATCAAGTGAACCAGGATAAAATCCTTGTGTGCTTTTCTATCTCTTATCTTTAGCACTTAAGTTCTCGAAAGATTTGTCAAAATCTTTAAGGTGGAAGCTTTATCTTGAAAACGTTATTCAAACCCCCCCTTTCTACCGTTTTTCATACCTTCAGCATATGCTATAAGTTGATTGTGTTATTAGTTTGTTGAAATTTTGTTTCTTTGTGGATTTCACTGATTTAGGGTTTCTGATTAGTGCGGTATTATCCTTTCAATTGAATGAATTGTGGTTTTGGGGGATGTTTTAATTTGGGTGAAATGAATTTTCCATTATTGTAAAAAACGAAGTGTTCCTCAATTTGATAGGGTTTAGGGAAAGTAAGAGGCACAAGGAAGAAGACCAGATGCATATAGGTCATCTGCTATTTACAAATTTTAATTCTTAATTGCAAAGTTGTTTGTTTGTGATGAAAATTTCTTTGTTTGTTGAGTTCATTGATTTAGAGTTTTTGATTAGTATGAGATTTTATTTTCACATGAATGAATTCTGGTTTTGATGTGTCCATTCCTTTCCATTGTTGATATAACTTATTATGGCTCAATCTCATAGGTAATGGAATGTAAGTCGCAAAAGCAAGAAGAACAGGTCCATATAGCTGATGAGATGGTTGTTGGTAATGGAAGTAACAAAGAATCTGGTCCAATGAAATTTAATGGGGAGGAAGATGGTTATGAGTTGAAAGAGGATGAATTGCCACCTGTGGATGAAGTTCCTATGAAATCTTCATATCGGCAATCAAGCGAGGTTGAGAAAGCACAGGTTAATAGCCTTAAGGAACATGGGGTTCGTACTTGCAATATATTGGGGTTGATGCTAGGGCAGGAAGGTTGTCACGAAGGTTTTGGTTTTTTTAAGACTGATATGTACAGTCATATTAACAAGAATAATTTGGTAAGGGTTGGTAACGACGAAGCGGTTGCTGCTTCATCATATGTAGATGGAGATGAAGATGAAGATGAAGATGTAGATGAAGGTGAAGACGGTGGACAATGAAGGGATGCTGGACTAAAAGCTTAATAAGATGTTGATTTAATGAAGTCCCATTTTTTTTTCTTATTAAGTTTTTGAATTCATTTTCTTTTGTACGCTAATATTAAGATTTAATTTTAGTAATGTACTTTTGGTGCGTATAAGGCATGTTGCTGCCAATTTTGGATGATTTGGGTTGTTAAGTTTTGATAGAAATTTGTGTTGATAAATGGCCTTTACTTGGTTATTTTGATTTATCTAATGTCTATGGTTGTCCATATTTTTTTGGTTAAAAAAAGATGGAATTTCCATTTTTTCTTTGTTGAACCCAATTGGTGTACGTGAATGAATTTGGACAAGATCAAAGTCAGTCAATGCATTTTATGGTACTGAACACAAAAAATGTAGTTGGGTGTTGAACACAAAACCACATTCAGTGCATTTAATAGCAATAAAAGGTGCCTAAAAAATGTAGTTGGGTGTTGAACCCAAGACCTGTGAGAATTTAAACCAAGCACAAACCGCTGAACTATGATGACAATTTTGTACTTAATACTATAACATTTGTATTAGTAATGCCCTAAGTCGTATTTAAGATAAAAAAATGAAAGAAAAATGCACGGATCAAGATTCGAACCATGGCCAATTGATTAATCTGCAGCCACAAATACCATTAGGATATAGGTAAAGACAATTAAAAGTTTTCAAATCAATATATAATATCTTTTAAACCTTGCGATAAAACATTTAAGTTTAAGGCATTAGATTAAGGGCATCAACCATAACTTCTTACCGTTCCATTCCTTTATTGCTTATTGGGAATGGATGAACCTTTCCCTCACATCTTAAAAGGGCTTAGTTTGAGGCATGAACCCTAACTTCCTATGATCCCCCTCCATGAGTGCTTAGTAATGGTTAGCTTAAGACACCAACCCTAACTTGTTATGATACCCTAAATATCCCTTCGTCCCTTATAGTCGCAATCAACCCTAAACTACCTTGACTACATTTGCCGTAGTGGTTATTCATGGTTAGTTTAGGGCATCAACCCTAACTTCCTTGAGTGGTCTGTTAATGGATAACTTAAGGTATCAACCCTAACTTCTAATGATACCCTAACTAACTCTTCGTCCCTTATGTTAATGCTTAGTCGCCATTAGTTTTGGGTATCAACCCTAACTTCCTTTTTATTTTTTTGTAGTGCTTAGTCGGTGTTAGTTTTAGGCATTAACAATAATTATAATTAACTTTTTTTTTTGAAGTGAATTATTATCAACTTAAAATGTATATAGAATTATTTAATTTAAGAATATTTAATATTTTAGATTTTTATCACAATTATAATATTTGGTTATTTTTTTATGTGTAACAAGTATATTTCAAAAGTATATTTGTTTATTTTCAAATTATTATATTGATTTGATGCTAAATTAGTGGACAATTTCAAAATTAACATTAATGAGGAGAGGGAAAGTATCACGTTTGTATTCTGTGAAGAAGGAAAGGCACCGGAGGGAATTAGAGAGACACAATTCAAAGCAAAAAAATTTAGTGGATTTAGGGTTAACTTCTTGTCACAAGTGGCGACCGGCGTATTTGATAATCGGAAGCGGCGGCGGCGTTTATTTGTTTCTTTGAGGGCTGCGTTTTGGCTATCTAATTGGTAAGTTCAAAACTAGTTTTCCCTTTTGCGTTTCAGTTCATGCTAATCTTCTTTCCATCCTTTTACTCATGGTATTTGATTATTTGAGTTTCTCTGTTTTTTCCCGTTTTCGTTTCATTGATTGTATCGTGAGTTAGGGTTTTTGATTGTGATGGTATTGGGGTTGGGGTCTGAGGGTTTATTTGATTTTGGTAAAAAATAATTTTCCTTTATTGTTTTTTGGGTTGATGGTTTCTTCCTGTGGCAATTAAATTTGAAACTATGAAAATAATTCACCACTTTCAGGACTATGAAGTTGTTAAGCTAAATACTCTTGTGGTTTGTGAATCTTATAGGTAATGGAAACTATATTTGAGGAAGAAGACCAGGGCCACAAATCTGATGATATGGTTGATGATGATGGAAGTAATCAAGTATCTGGCGGACCTGAAACTGATGGGGAGGATGATGATGCTGAGTATGTGAAGAATATTTTAGAGTTGACAGATGATGACGTCATGGGTCTTGAATTTGATTCGGAGGAAGAAGCAGTAAAGTTTTATGAACGATACGGGCAATGTTTTGGTTTTGGGGTAAGGAAGGATAATGTGTATCATGGACCCAAGGGTTGTGTTGTTACACGTCAATTAGTTTGCAGTAAAGAGGGGGCAAGGCACAAGAAATACATGGAACGTGGTGATCGGGTTAGAGCTCCAAAGCCAAATACAAGAGTCTCATGTCCGGCCAGATTTCGCGTTCGTTATGAAAGAAACTCAGGTAAGTGGAAAGTATCTCTTTTTAAGAAGTCTCACAATCATGAATTGACTCCGGTTGACAAAGTACATCTGATTTCTTCATTTCGCCAAATAAGTGAGTCTGACAAGGCCCAGATTAATAGCCTTAAGATCCATGGTGTTCGGACATGTAATATAATGGGGTTGATGTTAGGGCAGAAAGGTGGTCATGAATCTTTGGGCTTTACAAAGAAGGATCTGTACAATCATATTGACAAGGAGAAGCGGATAAGAGTTGGGAACGGTGATGCAGTTGCTGCTTTATCCTATTTTGAGGCAAAGTCTGAGAGTGATCCTATGTTTTTTTCTAAGTATACTAAAACTGTTGATGAAAATTTGAAAGACCTGTTTTGGAGTGATGGAGTAAGCAGATTAGACTATCATGCATTTGGTGATGTTGTTTCTTTTGACAGTACATATAAAAGGAACAAGTACAACAAGCCTCTTGTTATTTTCTGTGGCTATAATCATCATGGGAAAACAACAATTTTTGCATGCGCTTTGCTAACAGATGAGTCGGCTAATACATATAAGTGGGTTTTGGAAACTTTTGGTGAATGTATGTTTCAGAAGCATCCGAAAGCAGTTGTTACTGATGGTTGTTTGGCTATGAAAGAAGCCATTCGGTGTATCTTTCCTAATGCCCGTCATAGGTTGTGTTCATGGCACATTCAGCAAACTGCACTTGAAAAGTTAAAGCATTCAGAGTTTCTGGATGAATTTTCAGGGTTGATTTATGCTAAAATGAATGCAGAAAAATTTGAGAGATTGTGAGCTGAAGCTGTTGAAAACTATGATCTTGCTAATAATGAGTGGGTGAGATATATGTATGGGTTG
Organism: Lotus japonicus; assembly: GCF_012489685.1. Classification (NCBI taxonomy): domain Eukaryota; kingdom Viridiplantae; phylum Streptophyta; class Magnoliopsida; order Fabales; family Fabaceae; genus Lotus; species Lotus japonicus. The sequence continues at coordinate 31,728,808 of NC_080043.1, read as the reverse complement.
AAAACAATGTGGGCGGCGGCTTATATGAAGGATCTATTATTCGCAGGCATAAGAACCACTTCAATGTGCGAAGGGATTAACTCATTTATCAAGAGTTATGTGCAGTGTAAAAACAATTTGATTGATTTTATCCACAATTTTGAAAGGGCTGTCAAGGAGTACCGACACAATGAGTTGGTAGCAGATTTTACAACTATGTACACGGAGCCTGTGCTAACAACTCCACTCCGTGAAATTGAAATTGGCTTTTCCAAGCTTTTGACAAGGAAAATGTTTGAAGAAGTGAAATCTCAGATTCAACGTGTGGGTGGCTTAGAAATTACTCAAAGGGCAGAGGTAAATGGTGTGGTCATGTTGAGGATGCATAAGTTTTTGTATGAGCGGCGTGAATACGTTGTTTTATATGATAAGCATTCTGTGAAATTTGTATCTGATTGTGGAAACTTTGAGTATTGTGGTATTCCTTGCTCCTACATCATATGTGCGATGAGAAAAGAAAGGGTTGATGAAATTCCTCCTAGTCTTATATGTAAACGGTGGTCAAGGAATGCTAAAGTTGAAATCATGCATCATATTAATAATTCTGTTGCTGAAAATGATGCCAAGAAATTAGCTATGCTGCGCAGGGGTGTGTTGTCAGCTGCTTGCAACATACTGAACGCAGTAGCTTGTGAAAATGTTAATGACTTTTCTGAGGTTATTGTGGACATTTACAAGCTGGCTGAAAAGGTCCAAAGGCGCCGGACAGGAAACTCTCGACTACGCATTGGTCCATTTATGATTGGTGATCCCGCTGTGGTTACTACAAGGGGTCGCAAGAAGAATGTTGGGAAGAAAAAAAGGCTATGTGGTAGATGCAGGATGAGTGGGCATACAATCCGCAAGTGCACACAATTGCCTCACCCAGATGGTTGTTGAAAGATTTTTCTACACCGATACTACTTTTAAAATCCTTCAAGATTCAATTGTAGTATAGCATAGGGTTTTTTTGTCGTATCCGCAGGGAATTGCTAATACAAATGCCGTTCTCTAGTAAAATTACTCAAGCAATAGATTTCCAAAAGGTTGATGATTGTTTCGGTAGCCAAAGCACATGCAAATTAAACAAAGCGAGAATAAAAAGGATAGATATCAAGATGAGAAAGCTGTTGGAATTGGACTTCACCGTTTAACTACTAGTGTCCTATGATTCTATATGGGAATTCATTCCTATTTATGATTCATCTACACCAATTCTACCCTACTTCATTGATTCCTCACATGAGTGGATATCTATAACTTACTTTCCTAAACATTGATTCCTCACATGCATAGCAAAGTTAAGTTATCTTTAAGCTTAGGTGTTTTAGTGACTAGCAACGCCTAATTCCATTCCTAGACATTAGGATTACTAGATGATTAACTCTATGTCAGACTCTAGACGCCGTAGCTTCCGCTCTTACGCCGAACCAAGCAATATGTTCTAGGTGCGCAACTAAAACATAACATTAAGAACAAGAGAAAATCATTGAATCATGTAATAGAAATGATATTTTCATATAGAAATCAAGAGAAACACATCATAGTTAAAGGCTACATCCAAATCCAACAAAAAGGGTTTAGCAATCCATTTCTATGGATGCTTTAAGGCTTACAAAGAGAAACAAGAAGATGATGACGATCCGTGACGTCCGCCGAGCGTTCCCACCTCGATGGATGATCAAAGAAGTCCAAAAATATCTTCTTCTCCTCAGCTCTATGAGTTCTCTGTTCTGTTTCCCTAATTTTTCCGCCGTCCCTGTAAAATACGATGGTGGGTTCTTTTTATAACAGCTTTGTTCGCTCAAGCGGTCCAAAGTTCGCTCAAGCGAACTCTTTCTGAACTGGGAACCGCCTTTCAACCGCTCAAGCGACCAAATATTCGCTTGAGCCAACTTCAGAGCCAAACACTTAAAACCTTCTGTTGCTAGATGGCTTGAGCAAACTTCTGAGCCAAGCATTCAATACCTTCTGTTGCAAGATGGCTTGAGCAAACTTCTGAGCCAAGCACTATTCTTTGATGCTTTCTTATGATTCAAGCCTCTTTGAAGCAAATCTTCATTCCCAACATTCATTCCTACATCAAAATTTGATAATTAACACTTAAATTCTACAAGGACCTCTAGTAAACCATATCATCACAATTGAGGGTAAATTTGATAGTTATTTCACATTTCTAACCCTAATAAGTGCCCAAGAATGATATGAAAATTAAGTAGATTTGACACTTATCAATGGTTCTCTTGATGTTGATACGGGTGATTCCTCTGTTGAGTTTGGCGAGGACGATAGTGTGCAGGATCAGGTAGCTGTCTTGATGTCATTATGTTGTATTTTAATACTTGTTTCAGTGCTTTAAACATATTTTTTTTATTAACTCTGCAGATTGATGGTCTTATGCTGGATAATGGAAGGAAGCGGAAAGTTCGTTCAACAAAAAACACGCCAAATGCAAAAGGGAAAACAGCAACGCCAAACAGGAGAACTAGAACACCGAGAGGGAAAAATGCCACACCAAACAAAATCTCTTCAACAACAAATGGGAAAGCCAAGGTAGTTATTCATTTTGTACATATAGATGTGCTGCTGTGGTTTTTAACATGAAGAAGAAGTGTATGTGGTGATAACTCTTTGCTTGTTGTAGGAAGAATATTTGTACTTGATGTTTTTTTTATTCAGATTACATTGATTTTACTTAACTCTTAATTTGGATGTTAATGTAATAGCATTTGAGGGATGTTCATGCTACAGAAGCTGGTGGAGTTCAACATTATTCGCATTATCCAATGAATATGGCAAATGAATTTGCAATGTTCCCTCAATTTCCTGAAAACGGGAATTACCAATCATACGCTGGTATACGTATTTCAGAACCAGGTTCTTCTTCCACAATTCCTAATGTAAGCGGGCATGCATTTCTATTAATTTTTTAAAGTAATTCCCGTTTTCAATCTTCTGATATGGTTGTTTGTGTGTCATAGTTTATGAGTTATTTGAATGAAGTTGAACGGAATGCGAGGGTTGCACGGGTTGAAGTTGGTAGAGGCGAAGATGAAGAAGAAGATGAAAGTGAAGATGAAGATGGAGATGAAGATGAAGGCGAGGAGTAGAATTTAAATGAACAAGAAATCATTGTCCAAGAAGTCAATTTGTCTCTGTTTTGTTTTTTTCTATGACATGTTTATGTTAATTTTGTTAGAAATGCACTTGGTGTGCTAAGGCATGTATGCCAGATTTTGTTGATTCCAGACATGGTTAAATGGAGTTGAGAGATTTATAAAATTGATTTATGAAATTTATGTCAGGTCTCGTCTTTTTATAATTTAAGAAAAATTTGCAAAAATTAAGTCCTTCACCTAAGCTGTACGAATTAAATGTCTATGGTGATAAATGTCCAAAAAAATATGGTATTGGGTGTTGAACACGAGACCTGACTGTACTAGAACCAAGAAGTTTCTACTGAACTAATTTGCTTAACTATGATGTATAGTTCCAACAATTGTATTAGTAATGAACTGTCTTCGAAATATAAAAACTAAAACAAAGACATGAAAAAATGCGCTCAGCAGGATTTGAACCTTTGACATGAGGCACAATGGGGGAGATATAAAAACCATTAAGATACAGGTCAAGTTATGACAAAAGTGTGCAAATCAATAATTAATGGTTTAAGTTAAAGCAATTTAGTCTAACTTTAGTCCACCTTAGTTTAAATCGAGTGGTGGATGAACCCAAATTTTTCTCCTTCCGATCCTTAGCCTTAGAGACGAGTCATGGATGAACCCTAAATTTTCCCATTCCGATCCTTAGCCTTAGAGATGATGATTGGATGAACCCTAACTTTTCCCTATCTGAACCTTTCCCTTAGCGACGAGTCGAGTGGTGGATGAACCAAAAGTTTTCCCCTTCCGATCCTTAGCCTTAGAGACGAGTCATGGATGAACCCTAACTTTTCCCATTCTGATCCTTAGCCTTTAAGACGAATCATGGATGAACCCTAACTTTTCCCTATCCGAACCTTTCCCTTAGCGACGAATCGAGTGGTGGATGAACCCTAACTTTTCCCTATCCGAACCTTTCCCTTAGCAACGAGTCGAGTGGTGGATGAACCCAAACTTTTCCCCTTCCGATCCTTTCCCTTAGATACGAGTGGTGGATGAACCCTAACTTTTCTCATTCCGATCCTTAGCCTTAGCGACGAATCATGGATGAACCAAAAGTTTTCCCCTTCCGATCCTTAGCCTTAGAGACGAGTCATGGATGAACCCTAACTTTTCCCATTCCGATCCTTAGCCTTAAAGACGAATTATGGATGAACCCTAACTTTTCCCTATCCGAACTTTTCCCTTAGCGACAAGTCGAGTGGTGGATGAACCCAAAGTTTTCCCCTTTCGATCCTTTCCCTTAGATACGAGTGGTGGATGAACCCTAACTTTTCCCATTCTGATCCTTAGCCTTTGAGACGAATCATGGATGAACCCTAACTTTTCCCTATCCGAACCTTTCCCTTAGCGACGAGTCGAGTGGTGGATGAACCCAAACTTTTCCCCTTCCAATCCTTTCCCTTAGAGACGAGTGGTGGATGAACCCTAACTTTTCCCATTCCGATCCTTAGCCTTAGAGACGAATCATGGATGAACCCTAACTTTTCCCTATCCAAACCTTTCCCTTAGCGACGAGTCGAGTGGTGGATGAACCCAAACTTTTCCCCTTCTGATCCTTTCCCTTAGATACGAGTGGTGGATGAACCCTAACTTTTCCCATTCCGATCCTTAGCCTTAGCGACGAATCATGGATGAACCAAAAGTTTTCCCCTTCCGATCCTTTCCCTTAGAGATGAGTGGTGGATGAACCCTAACTTTTCCCATTCTGATCCTTAGCCTTAGCGATGAATCATGGATGAACCTGTCCCTTAGCGACGAGTCGAGTGGTGGATGAACCCTAACTTTTCCTCTTCCGATCCTTAGCTTTAGAGACGAGTGGTGGATGAACCCTAACTTTAATCTTTCTTTACTCATAACTATTGCTATTCTGTTTCTTTCCCTTAGCGATAAGTAGTCGACAATAATATATTCATTCGATTCTTGTTAATATTATATTTATTTACATAATTAAATCTAATGTTGATAATATAATTATTATATTTATTTATACAACATCATATTTATCACTTACATGAAATCTTTATTATTTTTTTTGAAAACTACATGAAATCATAATGTTGAAACTAATTATTAAAAAAATAGTTAATTTCAAAATAATCTACCAATCAAAAGTTCTGTGTTTAACCTTGAATAGCAGTTTTTCTAAAAAAAAAGGAAACTTTGAATAGCAATAGTCAATCTTCGTTTTAATTACCCAATATCAATCCCAATGGTGTTTTGTTTTCAAATTTTAGAATATTAATAGCCACTGTTCATTATAAAAAAGAAAGTAATAGCAACTAATCTCTCGAATGACTATTATATCCTTAACCAGATTGACTTAGGGGAAGTAAAGGATATAGTGCATAACAGTGAAGGCACATAGGGTTTTACGGCAGCCTCTTCCCCTTCCCCTCCTTGGCACCGTTTTCTTGTGGATTTTGAATTGGGTGTGCCTTTTGACGTTTGAGGTATCCAACACACATTATATGCACAATCAATTCAATACTAGGTGTTATCAATCATATATAATGAGTAGTTTAGAGGTTTCTAGCCTAAACATTTCTCTTCAATTTCTTCTCACAAATTTCATGGCTGGAAGAGGAAGGACCCCACGACGAGGAACCACAAGGAAGCGTCGGTTCAAAGATTTGGAATCAATCACCTCTCCATCTCCAGAGAATCCAGTCGCTGATGAGGGACCTTCTGTGCGGCGGGCTCGAGTGTCACAGAAGGTGCATTCAATCATCAACATATCTTCAAGGTGGGTATTTGTTTTGTGGTTATAATTTACTTGTTAGGTTAACAAAATCCCTAATCTATTCTAATTTTCACACTTGAACTTTTGGGTACAATCTTGAAGCATTCATGACTGCAAGCAAAGAAAGGATGTTCAATTTGATCAAGAGCCACAAATCAATGCTGGAGAAGAAACTCCAAATGGGAAATGAACTCCAAATGATAAGGTATGGTTTAACTCACATATTATACTGAGTATGTGTTGTTTCATGATATTTGAAGTTAATGAATTTTGAATAACCATAAATGAATGTCACTGATTTGGGTCATACCTTAGGTGTTGAAATATAAGGGTTTGTGCTACTGGGTATGTGTTGCCTCATTAATGAAATTTTCATTTTTTTTAGGGTTTAGGGATTTGGTTCATATATGTGAAATTAGCAGTAGCTGGTTCATTATTGTAAGTCACATAATTTTGATTTCTTATGGTTTCCTTGAATCATATATTTTATGCACAGGATGTGCTGAACACAGTCACAGAATTACAAAAAGATGTTCGATCATTGATGCAAGCAGTGGGATTTTTAGCTCAAACTTTGTACACCAGCACATCGAAAGATCATGAACTATCTGATGAGGAATTGTTTACGAACAAATCAAAGTACTCTTTAAGAGCTACTGCAACTGAAGAAATAATGCTGAAATTTGTGCAATCTATGCCCAATGACAAAGGAAAACAGAAATGTGTAGGTGGCTTGGTAAAGAAACTGTTTTCTCCATCTGAGTTTCAGACTCTGGGCAGTGGATTCAAATCTGCAACTCCTCCATCAAATCAAAAGGATAAGACATCTTTATCTGGTCCAGCTGCTACAATAGATCGCATTTACATTCCCGTTGTAAGTTTTTTTTTTTTAAATAATTATGAACACATTGCTTCAAGTTCCTGATTCTTTGTTTATTGTTATAATAGTGGTTGAAAGGCATATTTGGACCAGCTGTCTTTGAAAACCTTGACTACACTGATATTGCAGTGGTTTCTTACATATTTAAGAGGTGCAATGATGGAAGTGTAGATAGGTAAAAAGTTGCAATTTTAATTACAATCTTCTTATGTATGTAATAGAGTTTATTTGTGTTAATCACTTTGTACCATATGTTTATTGTTTCTTCATTGTTTATCACAGCAAGGAATCACTTATAATTCCTGTAATCAACCATGTCAATGGAACTCGTGGGGTATTGCAAACTCTGATGCCAAAGTGCAAAGTTGATCAAGAGGTGAGAGTGAACACAACATCTTCAACAAATTCTTATCATTAAATATTTTTTTTCCTAATTTCTCACCAAAAAATTTAATATTTTTTAATGTAGGTTATCAACTTGTTTGCCATAATGTTGACTCACTCTGAAAGGGATATGAACAGAATTCCTAAGTTTTGGTTCTTACCAACCTACTTTTCCGTGAGTCTAATATTTATGGAATGTAGGTTATCAACTTGCATTTCATGTTTATGCCATAATTTTAAATTATTTTACAGCAATTCATTATGGGCTGGACCACCCACCCTCAAAGCATGATCACCAATCAACAGAGGACCTATATGGGGAAGATTGAGATGTTGTCAAAGGTATAATCATTACAATAATTTCTACCTTAGATTGATTAATTCTCAAACTGTTTAACTGGTTTTAATGTTATTCATTAGGTGTTTGTGCCCGTGAATGACAACGGTAAGCATTGGTACCTACTTGTGTTTGACTTTGAAAATGAAGAAATTGTATACTTGGACTCCTTCCCAGAAGAAGATAGGTTGGAATATAGGATCTTCAACGCCAAGCTGGTGGTAAGGCACAAGTTGTAAGATCAAGTTTTGATCTAGTAGTACAACTCTATGTTTTGATGATTACAAGTTAACCTTTTGATATGAACAATTGTGGTACTCTAACGTGTTTTTCTGAGTGTGCTATTTACAGGCTCTGACCTCAACTCAATCTCACACAAATCAGAAGCACTGTGTATAAAGAGTAACCCAAGCAACGCTTTCGCATTCACCATGTTCAGTATGAACAGTGGAAAAGCTTCAGAAGTTCTGAAGCTATACAAACTCTGATGTGGACTCAGTCGCTAGAAGCTCTGAAGATCCAGAAGTTCTGATAACCAAGAAACACTGAAGGTTCAGATGTTCTGATGGTGTAGAAGACTCTGAAGATCCAGAAGCTGAATAGTGGAAACTCTGAAGTCCAGAAGCAAGAAACTCTGAAGGCCATGTTCTTCCCTCTGAGTTCAGAATCAGAAGATACAATGGTCAGAGGATCTGTGCTTTCCCTCTGACTCTGATCAACCGGCTTCACAAGTTCCAATATGAAGTATTCCCCTGATCAGAAGTCTCCTAGGTTAAAAGGTCAAGTCGCTATCCAAGTACAAAAGCAAGTGTACCTTCCTGACGACCTACCTAACGTTCTCAGCCACAGCAGAAGCTGGATTTTCCAGAACTGCCCTCCAACGGTAGCATTTCCCATGCAACGCTCAACCCTAATCCTTGGAGTATATATAGAGGCTGAAGATTGAAAGAAGCGGCTAGAAAGAAACACACATACGCGCAAGACATATTCAAAATATTCTAAGCTTTCTTTCATCTGAAATTCATTGTGTTTACTATTAGCTTTTTAGAAGCAAATCTCTTGTAAACAATTCTTTGATAAACAGTTTGTTTAGTTCCTTTAGGAGATCAAGGTTGATCAGATCCTAGAGAAGACTAAGAGAGTGAATCTTAGTGTGAGCTAAGTCAGTGTAATTGTTAGTCACTTGTAGGTTTCAAGTGCAGTTGTAACTCTTACCTGATTAGTGGATTGCCTTCATTCTAAGAAGGAAGAAATCACCTTAACGGGTGGACTGGAGTAGCTTGAGTGATTTATCAAGTGAACTAGGATAAAATCCTTGTGTGCTTTTCTATCTCTTATCTTTAGCACTTAAGTTCTCGAAAGATTTGTCAAAATCTTTAAGGTGGAAGTTTTGTTCTGAAAACGTTATTCAAACCCCCCCTTTCTACCGTTTTTCATACCTTCAATTGGTATCAGAGCGCAAGTTCTGATTACCACACCTAACAGTGTTCAGTGATCCGGGCCGGTGTGAAAAACAATGGCTGCCACCACCAGTGAAACTCAAAGAGATGGTTACAACGCAAAGCCTCCTATGTTCGATGGTCAAAGGTTCGAATATTGGAAAGATAGACTGGAAAGTTTCTTTCTGGGTTTCGATGCAGATCTCTGGGATATTATTGTGGATGGCTATGAGCGTCCAGTTGATGCAGATGGCAAGAAGATCCCAAGGTCAGAGATGACTGCAGATCAAAAGAAGCTGTACTCACAACATCACAAAGCAAGAGCAATTCTTCTAAGTGCTATTTCCTATGAGGAGTACCAGAAGATTACAGATCGTGAGTTTGCTAAAGGCATTTTTGAATCTCTGAAGATGTCTCATGAAGGAAACAAGAAAGTCAAAGAATCAAAGGCATTGTCTTTAATCCAAAAGTATGAATCCTTCATCATGGAGCCAAATGAGTCCATTGAAGAAATGTTCTCCAGATTTCAATTGCTTGTAGCTGGCATACGACCTCTCAACAAGAGCTACACAACAAAAGATCATGTCATAAGGGTCATCAGGTGTCTTCCTGAAAGTTGGATGCCTTTGGTGACTTCAATAGAGCTCACGAGAGACGTTGAGAATATAAGTTTAGAAGAACTCATCAGCATTTTGAAATGCCATGAGCTGAAACGCTCAGAGATGCAAGATCTGAGGAAAAAGTCCATAGCCTTGAAATCCAAATCTGAAAAGGCTAAGGTTGAGAAGTCAAAGGCTCTTCAAGCTGAAGAAGAAGAATCTGAAGAAGCATCAGAAGATTCTGATGAAGATGAGCTGACTCTGATCTCCAAGAGACTCAACCGCATCTGGAAGCACAGGCAGAGCAAGTTCAAAGGCTCTGGAAAGGCAAAAGGAAAGTATGAGTCCTCAGGCCAGAAGAAGTCTTCAATCAAGGAAGTCACATGTTTTGAGTGCAAAGAATCTGGGCACTACAAAAGTGATTGTCCAAAGTTGAAGAAAGACAAGAAGCCAAAGAAGCACTTCAAGACGAAGAAGAGTCTGATGGTGACATTTGATGAATCAGAGTCAGAGGATGTTGACTCTGATGGTGAAGTCCAAGGACTCATGGCAATTGTCAAAGACAAGGAAGCAGAGTCAAAGGAAGCTGTTGACTCTGACTCAGAATCAGAAGGAGATCCTAACTCAGACGATGAAAATGAGGTATTTGCTTCTTTCTCTACCTCTGAACTGAAACATGCTTTGTCTGATATCATGGATAAGTATAACTCTTTATTGTCTAAGCATAAAAAGTTGAAAAAGAACTTATCTGCTGTCTCCAAGACTCCTTCTGAACATGAGAAAATTATTTCTGATTTGAAAAATGAAAATCATGCTTTGGTAAATTCTAACTCTGTGCTTAAGAACCAGATTGCTAAGTTAGAAGAAATTGTTGCCTGTGATGCCTCTGATGGTAGAAATGAATCTAAGTATGAAAAGTCTTTTCAAAGATTCCTAGCTAAAAGCGTGGATAGAAGCTTAATGGCTTCAATGATCTATGGCGTAAGCATAAATGGAATGCATGGCATTGGCTATTCTAAACCAATTAGAAATGAGCCTTCTGTGTCTAAAGCTAAATCCTTGTATGAATGCTTTGTTCCCTCTGGTACCATATTGCCTGATCCTGTACCTGCTAAAATTGCTAAAAACCCTCTTAAAAAGGGATCTTTCTCTATGACTAAATATCATGCAAATATTCCTTTAAAATATTATGTTGAGACACCCAAGGTGATCAGAACCTCTGGGGTAACTAACAAAAGAGGACCCAGAAAGTGGGTACCTAAGGACTAGATTATCTATGTTGCAGATATCCTTGATAGCTCCACTGAAACACCAATCATGGTATCTGGACAGTGGATGCTCGCGTCACATGACGGGAGAAAAGTGTATGTTCCGAGAGCTGAAACTTAAGCCTGGAGGCGAAGTTGGCTTCGGAGGAAATGAAAAGGGTAAAATTGTTGGTACTGGCACTATTTGTGTAGATAGTAGTCCATGCATTGATAATGTTTTATTGGTAGACGGCTTAACACATAACTTATTGTCTATAAGTCAATTAGCTGACAAGGGTTATGATGTTATATTCAATCAAAAGTCCTGCCGGGCTGTAAGTCAGATCGATGGCTCTGTTCTGTTTAATAGCAAGAGGAAGAACAACATTTATAAGATCAGATTATCTGAGTTGGAGGCTTAGAATGTGAAGTTCCTTCTGTCTGTTAATGAAGAGCAGTGGGTATGGCATAGACGGTTAGGGCATGCCAGTATGAGAAAGATTTCTCAGCTGAGCAAGCTAAACCTTGTCAGGGGTTTACCCAATCTGAAGTTCGCTTCAGACGCTCTTTGTGAAGCATGTCAGAAAGGCAAATTCACAAAAGTCCCTTTCAAGGCAAAGAATGTTGTCTCAACCTCAAGGCCGTTAGAACTTCTGCATATCGACCTGTTTGGACCAGTGAAAACTGAGTCTATAGGTGGCAAGAGATATGGGATGGTTATCGTTGATGACTATAGCCGCTGGACATGGGTAAAGTTTCTAACCCGCAAGGATGAGTCTCATGCTGTGTTCTCTACCTTCATTGCTCAAGTGCAAAACGAGAAGGCTTGTAGGATTGTGCGTGTCAGAAGTGACCATGGTGGAGAGTTTGAGAATGACAAGTTTGAGAGTCTGTTTGATTCCTATGGAATTGCACATGATTTCTCTTGTCCCAGAACTCCTCAACAAAATGGTGTTGTTGAGAGGAAGAACAGAACTCTTCAGGAGATGGCTAGAACCATGCTCCAAGAAACTGGCATGGCTAAGCACTTTTGGGCAGAGGCAGTAAATACAGCATGTTACATTCAGAACAGAATCTCTGTGAGACCAATTCTGAATAAGACTCCTTATGAATTGTGGAAGAACATAAAACCCAACATTTCTTATTTTCATCCTTTTGGCTGTGTTTGTTATGTTCTCAATACTAAGGATAGATTGCATAAATTTGATGCTAAGTCTTCTAAGTGTCTATTACTTGGTTATTCTGATAGATCTAAAGGTTTTAGATTTTATAATACTGATGCTAAGACTATTGAAGAATCTATTCATGTTAGATTTGATGATAAGCTTGACTCTGACCAGTCAAAGCTAGTTGAAAAGTTTGCAGATTTAAGCATTAATGTTTCTGACAAAGGCAAAGCTCCAGAGGAAGTTGAGCCAGAGGAAGATGAACCAGAGGAAGAAGCTGGTCCCTCTAACTCACAAACTCTGAAGAAGAGCAGAATCACTGCAGCTCACCCTAAGGAATTGATTCTGGGCAACAAAGATGAACCAGTCAGAACCAGATCTGCCTTCAGACCCTCTGAAGAGACCTTGCTGAGTCTGAAAGGATTGGTGTCCTTAATTGAACCCAAGTCCATAGATGAAGCTCTTCAGGACAAGGATTGGATTCTGGCCATGGAAGAAGAATTAAATCAATTCTCCAAGAACGATGTTTGGAGCTTAGTGAAGAAGCCTGAGAATGTCCATGTTATTGGAACGAAATGGGTATTCAGAAACAAGCTAAATGAGAAAGGAGATGTAGTCAGAAACAAGGCAAGGCTAGTTGCTCAAGGCTACAGCTAGCAGGAAGGAATAGACTACACTGAAACATTTGCTCCGGTAGCAAGACTAGAGGCAATCAGACTGTTGATTTCCTTCTCAGTAAATCACAACATAGTTCTACATCAGATGGACGTAAAGAGTGCCTTCCTAAATGGTTATATCTCAGAGGAAGTCTATGTTCATCAACCCCCAGGTTTTGAAGATGAAAAGAAACCAGACCATGTGTTCAAATTGAAGAAATCACTCTACGGTCTGAAGCAAGCTCCCAGAGCATGGTATGAGAGACTTAGCTCATTCCTTCTGGAGAATGAGTTTGTAAGGGGTAAAGTAGATACAACTCTTTTTTGCAAGACTTATAAAGAAGATATCTTAATTGTGCAAATTTATGTTGATGATATTATATTTGGTTCTGCTAATCAATCTCTATGCAAAGAATTTTCTGAGATGATGCAGGCTGAATTTGAGATGAGTATGATGGGAGAATTAAAGTACTTTCTGGGAATACAAGTTGATCAAACACCAGAAGGAACATATATCCATCAGAGCAAGTACACTAAAGAACTTCTGAAGAAGTTGAATATGCTGGAATCTACAGTGGCCAAGACTCCAATGCATCCTACATGCATTTTGGAGAAAGAAGATAAAAGTGGTAAAGTATGTCAGAAGCTCTATCGTGGAATGATAGGTTCACTTCTATACTTAACTGCATCTAGGCCAGACATATTATTTAGTGTTCACTTATGTGCTCGTTTCCAATCAGATCCAAGGGAAACCCACTTAACTGCTGTTAAGAGGATCCTAAGGTATCTGAAAGGCACCACTAACCTTGGCTTGATGTATAAGAAAACATCAGAGTATAAGCTTTCAGGTTATTGTGATGCTGATTATGCTGGAGATAGAACAGAGAGAAAAAGTACTTCTGGAAATTGTCAATTTCTGGGAAGCAATCTAGTCTCATGGGCAAGCAAGAGGCAATCAACCATTGCACTATCAACTGCAGAGGCAGAATATATCTCAGCAGCAATATGCAGCACTCAGATGCTCTGGATGAAACATCAGCTGGAGGATTATCAGATCCTTGAGAGCAATATCCCAATCTATTGTGATAACACTGCTGCAATCTCATTGAGTAAGAATCCTATCTTGCATTCAAGGGCAAAGCACATTGAGGTAAAGTATCACTTTATTAGAGATTATGTACAGAAGGGCGTACTTCTTCTGAAGTTTGTTGATACTGACCATCAATGGGCAGATATCTTTACAAAGCCCTTAGCAGAGGATAGATTTAATTTTATTCTGAAAAATCTAAACATGGACTTTTGTCCAGAGTGAAGATGGATCAGAACCTCTGACTATGATACTTCTTGATCAGAAGATGTCTAGTCCAGAAGGTAACTCAATCAGAGTGTGTGTGCCCACTGGTACTGACTCTGAAGCTGAGACAACAACACGTGTGTCAGAATTTCTGATGCATAATTCTTTGTGCCCGTGTGACAGTCTGTTATGATTGCGTGTAGATATGCTTATCTCCTGTGTGTGATTGTGTATTTTACTGTTACTATCTATCTTTAATTTTCAACCGTTGATCTTAAAGTGCTTTTTGAATCAACAACGGTTATTTGATAAAACCCACTATACACACACGTTCTCGTTCACTTCCGGTTTTCACTCTCGCACTCTCTGCTTTTCAAAACCGCCTCTTTCTTGATTTCTCTCTCGATCTCTCTTCATCCTTCAAACTTCATCTTCTACCTCAAACCTTCAACCTCTTCAAAATGGTGAGACAAACCAGAAGATCTACTGCAGATGCACCTCAGTTCCCTCACATGGTAGTTGGTTTGGCAACGGGTCAAAGGGGCTCTGAGAACCCGGCACAAGAACAAGTTCAAGCTCAAGAGCAGATTGTTCCAATTGCAGAACGGGGCTGTGCCGTTCACTGCGTATTTGCTCCTGAGGAACTTCAAGTCCTGGCAGAATGGAGATTCGACCTCGACAACCTGGCTGCAAATGGGTTTGATCTTCGTCCTGAAGTCCAAGCTCAAGGTTGGGGAAACTACTTCAACCGACTTCGAGGACCGGTGTATGAGAAGTTGGTTAAGGAATTCTGGAAGCACGCCGACTGCGATGATACTCAAGTGGTATCTCATATTCTTGGCAGGAAGATCATCATCACGGAGAAGTCATTCGTGAATCTGCTAGGTGCAGACACTGCTTATGGGTATCGGTTCCAATTCACTGAGTCGAAGCTGAAACCCAGCACCAAAGACAAAACCATCCAGGCCCTGTACACCACTTTCAAACCGGGCAAGACAAGTTACAAGGTGATGGACCTTCACCCCAAACTCAGGATCTGGCACAAGATCCTACTCAACTGCATAAACCAGAGACCGAAGGGCAGTTCTCCAGACTACATCAACTTCAACCAGAAGGTGATGTTGTTCTTCATCCAAGATCAGGAGAAGATCTGCCTTCCCTACTTCCTGTTCTCCTACTTGAAGGAATGCATCCGGAAGTCTAGGACTACTGCCTCAATCAAGTCAGCAATCAAGTATATCCCCTTTGGGAGACTGCTGTCTGATCTCTTCATTGAGAGTGGCCTCATTCAAGACCTGATCAATGCTGGTTGCACAGAGGACTTGAGCACAATTGTCAGCGATGTCTTCACTGCCAACTCTCTGAAGAAGATGGGTTTGGTCCAGAAGAAGATTGCTCCTGCTCATGAAGACACATCTTCTGAGATCAGAGGAAGAAGGATGCCTCTGAATGACTACCCACTGTGGACTCAAGCAGACAATCCTGAAGCCATCAGATGCTATGTTGAAGACCTCAGGGCTCAAGGATTCGAGATTGATCTTGATGATTTCTTCAGCAGACTGCCGCCAGCTCCAGAGTTTCCTTCTCCTCCCAAGAAGAAAGCTCAGAGGAAGATGGTTCTGGAAGAATCCTCTGAAGAATCTGATGTCCCTCTGGTCAAGAAGACGAAGAGAAAGCCTGATGATGGTGATGATAGTGATAGTGAGGATGGTCCTCCAAAGAAGAAGCAGAAGAAGGTCAGAATCGTGGTGAAGCCTACTCGGGTGGAACCAGCTGCTGCAGTGGTCAGAAGGACTGAACCTCCTGCCAGAGTGACTCGATCATCAGCACATTCAAGTAAGCCTGCACTTGCTTCTGATGATGATTTGAATTTATTTGATGCACTTCCTATTTCTGCCTTGCTTCAACACTCCTCAAATCCCCTCACTCCTATTCCTGAATCCCAGCCAGCCGCACAAACCACCACTCCACCACATTCCCCAAGATCTTCCTTCTTTCAACCTTCCCCTACTGAAGCACCTCTCTGGAATTTGCTTCAGAACCAAACCTCTAGGTCAGAAGATCCAACCTCTCTCCTTACCATTCCGTACGACCCATTATCTTCTGAACCCATCATCCATGACCAACCAGAGCCCAACCAAACAGAACCACAACCCAGAACGTCTGATCACTCTGTTCCCAGAGCATCAGAACGTCCTGCTGTCAGAACCACGGATACAGACTCTTCAACCGCCTTTACACCTGTATCCTTTCCAACCAATGTTGCTGATTCTTCTCCCTCCAATAACTCTGAATCAATTAGAAAATTCATGGAGGTTAGAAAAGAGAAGGTGTCTGCCTTGGAGGAGTATTACCTTACCTGTCCAAGCCCTAGGCGATATCCTGGCCCTAGACCTGAACGTCTAGTTGACCCAGATGAACCTATCTTGGCCAATCCTATCCAAGAGGCAGACCCCTTAGTTCAACAAGCTCACCCTGTCCCTGACCAACAAGAGCCCATTCAACCAGACCCTGAACCCGAACAATCAGTGTCTAACCAATCCTCGGTTAGATCACCTCACCCTCGGGTTGAAACTTCAGACCCTCACCTTGGAACCTCTGAACCCAATGCTCCCATGATTAACATTGGTTCTCCACAAGGTGCCTCTGAAGCTCATAGCAGCAATCACCCAGCCTCTCCTGCACCCAACCTCTCCATAATTCCCTATACTCACCTTCAACCCACATCTCTCTCTGAGTGCATCAATATCTTCTATCATGAAGCCTCCTTGAGGCTCCGCAATGTGCACGGTCAGACTGATCTCAGTGAGAATGCTGAAAATGTGGCTGATGAGTGGAACAATCTGAGCACTTGGCTAGTGGCTCAAGTTCCGATTATGATGCAGCTCCTGCATGCAGAGGGCAGTCAGAGCATTGAGGCTGCAAAGCAAAGGTTTGCTAGAAGGGTGGCTCTTCATGAACTAGAACAGAGAAATAAGCTTCTTGAAGCTATTGAAGAAGCCAAGAGAAAGAAAGAACAAGCAGAAGAAGCTGCACGTCAGGCCGCAGCTCAAGCTGAACAAGCCAGACTTGAGGCAGAGCGACTTGAAGTTGAGGCTGAAGCCCTTAGATGCCAAGCACTTGCACCAGTTGTGTTTACTCCTGCTGCTTCTGCTTCCATTCCAGATCCTCAAGCTGCTCAGAATGTTCCTCCCAGTTCTACTCAGACAAGCTCATCCAGACTCGACATCATGGAACAACGTCTTGACACTCATGAATCCATGCTGATTGAGATGAAGCACATGATGATGGAACTTCTGCGACGCACTGACAAACCTTAGTTTTAGGATCTCTTCTTTTTCTTCTTTTTCGTTACCTTTGTTTTCCTTTGTTAAACTCTGTTCTTTTTATTTATTCTCTTTTG